>NC_081411.1:622612960-622920599 GCF_030272615.1 Cryptomeria japonica
TGTTCGCACCAAAACTTAGTGCTTTCATCACTCAACTTAGCGCATGACCAGTATCATACTGGTAAAATTTCTGGTAGCGCTTATCAACATCATTGTAGCGCATTCAAGACATATTATAGCGCTTTCGTATCAAACATTAGTGCATAACAGGGACATATTAACACATAACCTACCTAACAAATTTATTATTAAACAGTCTGAAATAGCGCATGGGAAAGGCAACATAGCGCATAGTGAACATTTTGTAGCGCTTCAAGAACTTTCTTTAGCACATCAAGTCTCTATCTTAGCATATGATCAATATTAGTGAAAAGCAAAGAGCAAACTAGTCACTTTGGAAAAAAATTATCAACAATTTCAAATACCCTTTTGGGTCCTCTAACAAATCTAGCAACCAAACTTCAAAAAAGATCATTAGTGAGAAAATTTCGAATCCAATAAAACCCTCTTAGAAAGAGTTTTCAAATCATTAACTAGCTTGAGATCAAACTTCATCCAACAAAATTAAGGAGTATCAAAACAGTGATCAAAGTTCCACCATCCAACGGATCCTATCAAAACAATACCTAGTTGGGTCCTCAAGTTGTCAAATCAAGTTTCCATATCAGGGGACTTTATCCATATCATTTGACACACTTTGTCATGGAGGCGAATCAAACTAAACCTCTACTTGATAAAGTAAAACTTGAGTGTTCAAATGAAGTATCCGAATCCAACATCAACATCAAGATTTGATCATTTGTGTATGACCACTCCTTATATTTTGAGAGGAACAAGTCTTCATCAAAAGACTAAGTTGAAGAAGAGACAACCTAGTTCTAAGATACTTGTTAAAAGGAATAAATTTCTCTATATCAATCGTCAACTCTTTGCATCACATTGCACATTCTTGCATCATATGCGGTTGTATATCTAAGGAAAACCAAATGAATTTGACAAAGAGCCTTTGAGAAGTAGGGCTTACATTTAGAAAGTGGCATTCAACCAACACCTTAATAGTGGAGGAAGGATTAACCCTACTTTGTTTCCAAAGTTTCTTATCACTTACAACGAAGCTCGGCTTGAGCCACCAACTCCACCAAGAACTCCAATAGAAGAAGAATAATTCATCACAGTAGAGATATATTAATGCTCACTATCACTCGATCTCAGAGAAATAAATAGAAGGAATCACAACCAGAATCGAGTATGGGTTGTAGATTATCCAATCCTTTTGATGAGTATGCAAATATGGGAGAAACGAAAATCATCGAAGAACTTCTCCAAGAATGTCAAGAAAATGCAGTTTTCCAAAAACTCATGGAAAGACTTATAGAAGGAGCTAAGGAAAAATATCTACTCATGCTAACTAGAAAAGGAGTCAACATTCTTGAGGATTTCAATACAGAAAACTTAAGGAATATAGATGAGAAAATTTCAAGAACAAGGTCAATAAACTATGCCTATCAAGAACAATGAAGAGAAGAAGAGACACATGATCCAAAAAACATATGCAACCAAGATCACACCCATGAACAAGACAAAACCCACGAACAAGACCATGCTCACAATCGGGACAATCTTAATGAACGAGGGGAAGCTCCCCATCGAAGGATAAATGCACCCATGGATGGTCTTGCACAACAACTCCGAACACTGCAAAGACAAATGCAGGTTATGCAGCAAGGAACCATGGTACGCTACTCCTTGGACGAAATATGTCCTTATCCTTTTGATAGTAGATTGAACATGGTACCTTTTCCCCCAAATTCAGATATACCAAAGTACGACAAATATGATGGTAAAAGTGATCCCTATGATCATGCTCGAGAATTTTGTACCATGAGCTTAGAATTCACTCACGATGACACATACTTAATGAGATTATTCCCAAGAAGTTTGGGAGGGAAAACAATGGAGTGGTTGTCTAAACTTACACCTCCCATCATATCATTTGATGAGCTGGTAAACAAATTCATAACACAATACTCCTATAACATTCAACATGCAATCACCATGTTGGATGTGTGTAACACAAAAAAAAGAGCAATGAAACATTCATGGTGTTTCTACAATGGTGGAGGCACAACATTTCAAGATATCCCCGATATGTGCCTGAAAAGGAAAAGATTAAAATCTTCATCGACAATCTGAATAGTGAGATGAGTTATCAATTCAAACTCTAATGCATACCATCTTTTGCAAAATTGATAGAAAATGGTATCCAAGTAGAAGAAGCTTGCATCAAGAAAGGAACATTGAAATTCTTTAAGGAAGGTGTTAATTCGTCAAATACTAACACATTTAACAATCAAAACAATAACAACACTTTAGACAAATCTAGATTTTGGACAAGGAACAAAAACATTGTTAATGATGGGGTAATTGATGCCAACAATGTGAAGTCTAAAAAACTAGTGTTGACTTTATCAGGCAATCCACCATCCAATAATGATAAAAAAAAAGTGCTAATCAAGGCACTAACACTTATCAGCAAAATACCAATCAATGAGCTTAAACATCAAACACCAACAAAAATCATCAAGGCAACAACAACACTAACCAGGGAAACAACACTAACCAGGGAAACAACACAAACCAGAGAGGCAACACCAATACTTTCCCATATCAACGCATATACATGCCATTAGGACAAACCTTAGAATCAATGTTTTGGGAACTCTTGGCGAATAAGATCATCACATCGCCAACCACAAGCAACTTTGAACCCCATGTCAAACCACCTTGGTGGAATGACTCAAATTATTGTGATTTTCATCGAAACAAAGGACATAATATGAATGATTGCATGAGGCTGAAGAACATAGTTTAGGACATGATAGACAGGGGCGATTTAACAATTGATGGTCACAAAATGAATGGTGACCATGAAGCCTTAAAAACTCCTCTTCCAAATTACGACAAGGGAGGAGCATCAACATCAAACAATACCAAAGGAGCTCGTATTAATCACCTATACGAGAGCACCATCAATCACATATCAACATATGACAATCAAGTAAATGTCATAAAAATCAAAGACAAACAAGAACATGCGTCGATAAATGTGACAACCAGAGCGCAAAAATATGTCTTGAAAGGGAACACATCCACATCAACAACTCTCCCCAATACTCAATATAACTTGGTTGACCAACTATGGAGAACTCCCGCTCCGATATCTATACTTGAGTTACTCAAACTTTTTCCAAAACATAAGGATATCTTGGAACAAGCACTTATCGAAACAAACGTTCTAAATGATCTTGATATTGATCGATTCCAAGCCATGGTGGCCCATATGATAGGGCCACATAACATATATTATTCTGAACATGATGATGTCTCCTTGAATCATCTGCATAACACCCCACTCCATATCTAAGTCTTAGTCTATAAACATTGAGTAAAAAGAGTGTTAATAGATGGAGGAGCTAGTCTCAGTATATGTACTTTAAAGCTTATCCATGCATTAGGCTTCTCTGAGCAGTCTATTGATCCAGAAAAGAAAAACACCATCAAATCCTATGATGATGAAGAGAGGTCATCCAAAGGAACTGTAATACTACCCATTCAGGTAGGTCCTATAAAAAAAGACACCATGTGCCAAGTCTTAGACACAGACTTGACATACAATATACTATTGGGTCATCCATGGATCCATGGAATGCAAGCGATGCCTTCCACATACCATCAATGTATCAAGTTCCCCTAAAACGGATAGGAAATTTCAATATCTCTAGATAATTGTTGGCATTTTGATGATGTTTAGTTGTTATTGTCATTGATGGACACACACTTATTTGTTATATGAGTTATTCTTAACCAGTACTATGTGATGTATTGTTCAAATTGGTATTGTATGCCATTGTATGTCATTGTATGCATAGTCTTTGTTTGTTGAAGACTATCGGTGTTTGTAAAAGGAGTTTACCAGTCAAAGCATGACCAAGGACCTCAAGCGGTATGAGGACTTCAAGCGGTAAGAAGACCCCAAGTGGCGGCCAATCCTTTTAATATTGGAACACTATGTTCTAGTTTACCAATCTTTGTTTGTAAACCGGTAATTGGTATACTGTGTTTTGTTAACCGACAAACTTGTAAAGTATGATGAGTTATCATCCACTAACACCGATGTGGTGATTCTGTGTCGTGTTACAAATTGTGTCTATATGCACTATACCTAGGAAATTCTAGTCTAATCTCATTGGACCAACATGAAATCATATTCCTATATGAGGACATCATGTCTAGGGTTTTATGTATGAGTGTGACATGTTTTGTAAAAGAGATTAGGTCTTTGCGGAAAAAGTGTCTTATGACAGAGATTGAACAGAGGATTGAAGTAATGATGTAATGCATTAATATAGAGCATTCAAGGATCTAACTAAGCATTTTGTGCTACTTTCTAGATCACTTACTTGTTGATTACTAATCTCTTTGACAAGTCTGAAACCCTTAACCGGGTAGGCTTAGTTAAGCCTGTTCAAAAATCCTCTAACAAGGTGGTTCACAATTATGGATATGAAATCCTTTAACAGGACTTATCTCCTAACAAAGATCTGGATTCCTAACAGGATCTGTTCTGGTGAAGAACATTGTAAGGCCTTAACCGGTCCGACCTTAACCAGTCTGGTTGCTATTCTACAGATAGTAGACTTGTGAGTTTTACTCACCGTGGTTTTTCCCATTTGGGTTTCCACGTCAAAATATCTTGTATTATGGTGATTGTGTTATTATGGGTGATTGCTTTATTTTCTATTTGCCTTTTTTGTGTATTAACTGGTTTACTATTTAAAAGGCTATACCAGTCTGCAGTAAATTTGCTTAAGTGTTTGGTAAAGTTTATCTGGTATACTAATTCATCCCCCCCTCTTAGTATTCATCAATAATAACCCATTTCAGTATTGCAATACTATGGGGGAAGCTCAAGATGGCCTGGTTCGACAAAATAGGGAGGCCGAAGCTTCCTCAACATCCAATCAACAAGAAGAACTCAAGTCTCTATCCATACACTTCAAGCAAAAGATGAAAATCAAGGACCAAGGCATGGGGGAGTACTTATTTGAACCCTTATGTCTATCTAAATTGCCAATGTCACCAAAATATTATGGACAACCTTCCACATAAAGACATCAGGCAACCCAACCCATCACCAAGTTTGATGGTAAATTTATCCAACTGGGCACATTGGCCGATGAATTAGAAGAGAAAGACATCCTTAGTTGGCTATACAAGGATGAAGAAGAAGTCAGAGATGCTACCATAGAAATGGTTGCACCAACAAAACAGTATGGAAACGGGTTCTGGATCATGCAACAAATGGGATACAATGACAAAGGACCTATTGGCAAGCACCAAGAAGGCATTATAGAACCCTGCAACCTCCTTCACAATTTGCAAGAAACAAAACAGGACTTGGGTATGGATAACATCTACTGCCTATGTAGAAGCAAAATAACCATCAAAAACCTTAGTGGAGAGAAAAAAAATATGATGAAGATTCATGGCAAGAAGCACTACACCAAGCAACAAAAATGACAAGGAAAGAGCAAAAGCATCAAGAAAATGAGAATCGACAAGAAGAACTAGCCATTCAAAGGGAATAAGCTTCTTATAAGAAAGTGCATCATGTACAAAAACCTGATCAAACCAAGGTGAAACCACCACCTAAAGAAATTTATACTCATAGAAGGGAAACAATGTACGAACAAATGCAAAGAGTACAAGCAAGCATCGATCCCGAATCAGAATAAGCTACTAAACTGGTATCAATCATCAGTGATCTTTTCTCACCATAAAACATACTTATTAGATACAACAAGGTAACCTGGGATAGTTCTTTTGAAACCAATTCCAGTGAATATGAGTGGGATAGTTGTTCTAATATTACTAAGGATATTGAGGTGGATACCATCCATGCATACACACCCTTTCTTAGGAGGGACGTGGCTCAAAATCTCGACCGCTTGAATTTGGACCACGACATATCTATGAAGCTAGTGAGAACAAGCAACACCAATATGAACAAGGCAATATCGAAGATAATACCATCGAAGACCTCAAAAATATCATAGACGTCACTAGTATGCTGAACAACTATAATGATGACTCCATCATGACACTTACAACGACTGATCTTAACCCACCAAATGACTCCTTACTGCTCATATATCCTGATCTCATAGAATAGGAAGAACTCGAACATCACGATATACCAATATTCCCAAATGATGAATCTATTGTCCAATACCTATGTTCAGTCAACCCAGAAATGTCTTCTACCAGTGAACAAAATAATGATATCTGTAATCAGGGGAGTGCCAAGTCTCTCAGCCACAAAAATGAAATAAACAAAGGATCTAATGGTGAAAACCAGTCAATGGCAGTATAAGATCGCAAAAAAGTAAAAATAAAGGATGCATCTGAGGGTTAAAACCTTTTTGAGGCACCTAAAGATAGGAGAATTGACACTCTTCCTAAACATTATCAAGAAAGGTCACCAATATTGATCAAGCCAACTCAATCAATAAACATCGACACTAAAGCAACAATGAAAACCATACATCTGGCTGAATCACTCACAGAAGAAGAACAACAAGATTTTATCAAATTCTTCAAGGAAAAGCAAATCAATTTTCACTTGGAAGATACTTTACCCCTAATGATTCCCCACCTAGGAGAGAGAAAGGAAATCACTAGGATGATTTTCACTTGGGAGATACTTTACATTCGAAAGAGGGGTTGAATTCACTAGATCCAACCCTAGAGTGAATAAGGATCTGAATACTAATTGCAATTTACCCTCTTTTGTAAGTAGAAGAGTTGACTTATTGACCATGCAAAAAATGAAGACAAAATGGGTGAAATAAGGAGCTAACGATTTGAGATCACACTGTAACTTCGGATTTGAGGTATTTAGACTGATACGGACCTGCCCTGCAAGTTTGGAGAAAAGTAGTCAGGACCGAGTTGAAGTTGCACCCGGTCCTTTGAAAAATCCATGAGTCAAAAAGAGTTTTTCCGTCTCTGTAAATGAAGCCTAAATCTACACTTACAACCACGCACCTGCAACCTACAAACATAAAAGAAGGGAAGAAGGGTTGTGGATAGGGGTTTGCCTTAGTCAAACCCTAATTGTGGAATCAACCCTGAAAGAAAGTAATTGAAAATGCTTATATGTAAGTAATGGAAATGTATACCTTGTAGATCTGCAATTTGTTGATGATGGTTGCTTTGCTTCTTGAATGTAATCACAAGTGCTGCATGAAATGAAATGTAACATGGAAAAACCCTAACACACACACATGACTGCAAATTAATGTTGTAATGATCCAATGGATGAACGAAGAAGACACATGAAGAAGAAGAAGATGATGAAAGCTTGAATGCTTGAACACTTGATGATGATAATGAAGACCTCTTTCTTGTTCACCTCTATCATCCTTCTTATCCGAATGAGAGAATTAAGCCCCCTTTTATACTTTCCTTAGAGGGTTAATTATCCTATAATCATAGGCCCACATAGGGAGAATTTAATTCCCGAAAGCAGATTTAGGTCCAAGGGTCGGATGGACCCATTTTGGGGTCACAAAAGGGAGGGGGACAGGGGCACCACACCCTTGTACTACCCTATTTTGGGGCTTGGATAGGGTCCTGAGATGATACCGGGAGCTAAAATAGGAAAAGATTTAGAATAATGATGCAGAGAGGGGTCCCAATTGGGTAGGGAAATGTTGTCGCCAGGGTGAGGGCCTAAAAAGTGTTCAAAATTGCAAAGGTTGCAATTTTATGACACTACACTTGTGAATATCTCTAGATCATTTTATATGTGTATTGGTGGTCCACATTGATTATTGTGTGCATTATTAAAGATTTTCTTTGTTTGGTAGTGTTCTTCATGTTATGCGATATTCTTGGTGGTTGTAGCATGTTGCGGATGATCAAGGTGTAATTGTTGGAGGTGTTGTGTGTTTGTGGTATTGATTTGGGTCTAGACTATTCTTAGCCAATATTCTTTTGGTATGCATGTATTGTTGTTGTGTGTGAGGTTATTATTTTGTAATTTGTATTAAGGGTTTGAACGACCTTGAAATATAGGTTGAGGGTTTGTATAAATAAGTGTAATAATCATGTGAGATGTATGTCTATGAGTGTCTGCAATATTTGAGTGTGTGAGAACAAGTGTTTTAATCTTTCAGAAGTGTGAAGGAGAGAAAAGTGCTATAGAGAATATTGTGTGCTTAATCAGAACCGTACTCAAGCATATGGAGATTCTATCTTCACAGTTCGTGTGATCCAGATTGTTGTCTGAATGTTTTTGTAAGTCAGTGAGACTTCATGTAGGGCACTGAGTCTTCCCTAAAGGTTGTAGCCTTTCTGGGTTTCTTATTTGAGCATTGAGCTCTAGGCAGAGTGCCTGAATGCATGTGCATTCTCATTGTAATATTTACATTTACTCCTAACAAGGTATTATCTCATTGTGGGTAGGTTCCTACCATGGTTTTTTCCTTAATCGGGTTTTCCACATAAAAAATCTTGGTGTTATGTGTGTTATTGATGTGGTGTTGTTTCATGATTTAACTGTTAATCATTAGATATGTTTTGTGGCTTAAGTTGCAGTAAGTTTTTGTGCAAACTGAGTCACCCCCCCTCTCAGTTTGTTGCATTGTTACCAACAATTTGTATCAGAGCTAGATCCTCCAGAAGAAGCTTGACTGCTTGAGAAGATCCAGGATGACAACCTTTACTTTCAAGAAGGATAGTTTAAGATTTGATGGAATGAACTAAACTCTCTGGAAAAGCCAGATGCAATGTCATTTGAGAGGCATTGGAGAAGAATACCTAAAGATTACTAAGAATGTATATAATGTTTCACATAATGGTCCTTCTACTTCGGATGAGATAAAAGAAGCAAAATTCAATATTAGAGCCAAGGAAGCACTGTTGAGTGCCTTGTTAGATTCTAAGATGACTAATGTGATGGACTTAGAGACTGCTCATGAGATCTGTATAAAGTTGGAGACCTTGCATGAAGGTTATATTCATGTGAAGATTGCTAAGTTGTAGATCTTGAAGGGTAAATATGAGAACCTGAAGATGAGTGAAGATGATAACATTACTTATTTTATGTAGAAAGTGGATGAACTTGTGTGTGGAATTAGATGTGTTGATGGAGTTTTAGAATAATTTGATATTGTTGCTAAAGTGTTGAGATCCTTGCCTCCTGCTTACAAACATAAAGCTGTTGCTATTGATGAGATCCAAACTGTGACAAATGTGACAAGAGATATATTGATCGGCAAACTTGCTGCTTTTGAGCTGAGTGAGTTTGGAGACTCTCTTCCTAAGTTTGAATATGAATTCAAAGCTACTATTTCTAAGAAGTAGAGATATGATCCAAGAGAAAGTTCTACAAGAGTATCTGGATATAAGAAAGAGATCTTGAGGAGCTTGAAGCACTTATTGCTAGAAGATTGCCTAAAGGTGTTGGTAAGTATGAAGGGAAGCATCAAGGTTTTCAAAAAGAGATAGAAATCCTAAGAAGCCATTTAAGCCATATAAGACAAAATATCAGAAGAAGTGTTATTATGTTGTTGATGAGGGTGTGACAGATGATGAGTCAAATAAGGTAAATTCAAGAGATTAATTTGTGCCCATTGCTATCAAGGAAGTGTTGGCAATATGTTGGATTTGGTTAAGTGTTGTCATTGATGTCAACATTGTATCCCGGTTGGAGGCTATCCCAGTTGGACCTATCTCGGTTAGTCTTGGTGAGCATCTCAGTTTTAGCTATGATTCTGATCCGGTATGGTTAGATCTCTAGAATTAGTTTTGGATGCTTACTCTGGATGGTTATTTGTTTTCCATATTCTGTTGGTTCATGTTTTCGTGCTTTGGTAACTATCGCATATGTTCCTGGTTGGTATTTCCCGGTACCAGTTAGCTTTACCAGTAAGTGATATTTTGTGTTTTGGTCAAACGATTTTGGTCTGGCTTATGGAATCAGTTTCTATCATGCTAAAGGTTCTTCTTAATTATATTCTGACTATTTTATGACTTTGCATTGGCTAGCGTGCTATTATGGTGGTCCTATTTGGATCTGGCTAGACTTTCTGTGTTACTTCACTAAGGGTTTCTACCGGTTGGTGAAGTGTGTTGGATTTTGGTCTTAGCGGAATTTTTGGTGGATGGAATTGTTTGGTTACTTGATTTAGGTCCATGCTATGTAATGTAAATCATAATATTGGTCCAATGATACCGTGTAATGTAATTTTTCTTATTATGGGTTTATGGGTTTAGGGTTTAGCCAACCTTGTCAATAAGGTTGATGATATGTATTTATAGGCACAACTTATTCATGTAATTTGCATATGGATGGGATTGATGGTTATGTCTACATTATTGGATGAAGGTTTATGTGTGAACAATTGATATATCATTCAGTTAAGTTTTTTGTATTGTAGGGCAGATATCTGTGCTTAACCGAAACTGTATCAAACATTAGGAGATGCTACTTTCAAAGTTCATTCTTTCTGGATTGTAGTCCAATGTTTTTGTAAGTCAGTGAGACTTCTTTTTGTGATGATTAGTGAGCTCTAGGCAGTTGGCCTGATTGCAAGTGCAAACCCCATTGTAATTTCACATATTGCTGTAGATTATCTGATTCTGGGTAGGGTTTCCCACCGTGGTTTTTCCATTTATTAGGTTTTCCACGTCAAAATATTGGTGTTGTGTTTTCATTTTCTATCCTTCATTGTGTTGGTTTCTTTGTGCTCCGGTTTAATGGTTTTGATATGCACTAGTTATGGTTTTTGATAGTAAATTGATTCACCCCCCCCCCTCTCAGTTTACTCCTGGTATTAGATTTGTCTAACAGGAAGATGATCCTGTAACTATAGATTCTACAAGATACATTAATAAGGAGAAATATTTAGCTACTAAAGTTGAGGAGAAAGATGAATGGGTAATTGATAGTAGTTTCTCTCATCATATGATAGGTGATAAGAGTAAATTTGTAAACTTGGAAAGGTATGATGGTGGTATAGTAAGATTTGGTGATAACAAAGCTTGTGTAATTCGTGGTAGACGTTCTATTTCTCTTGATGGTAAGCACAATACTGATGATGTGTTGTATGTTGAAGGTTTAAAGCATAATATTTTGAGTGTTGGTTAGATGGTTGATAAGGGATATAACTTGCAATTCAAGAATAACAAATGTGAGATCTTGAGTAGCTCTGAAATTGAGATTACATCAGGTACAAAGACTAAAGGTAATATATTTCACTTGAATGCTGGTGGTAAAAGTTGTTTGATTTCTCAAATTGATGAAAGTTGGTTATGGCATAAAAGGATGTGTCATGTAAATTTTGATTGCATGGTTAAGATAAGTTCTACTCAAGCAGTGAGAGACCTACCAAAGTTAATAAAGCCTTCTAATCCGGTATGTAAGGAATGCCAATTAGGGAAGAAAACAAGAGTTACTTATAAGAGAAAACATTATAATTCTAATGGATTGTTGGATCTTGTGCATACTGATTTGTGTGGTCCTTCTAGCGTAAGAAGCTTGTAGGGTGATAGGTATTTCATGCTACCGATTGATGATTATTCAAGGATGATGTGGGTTACCTTCTTAAGGGAGAATCCTGAAGAGTTGGAGAAGTTCAAGATTTTCAAGGCTAGAGTTGAAACCGAGACTGGATTGAAGCTAAAGTGTCTGAGATCTGATAGAGGTGGAGAATTCACTTCCGATGAATTTAATGCATATTGTGAAGAGCATGGAGCTAAGAGACAATTATATGCTCCTAGAACACCACACCAAAATGGTGTTGTGGAGAGGAAGAATAGAATAGTTCATGAAGCTGCTAGAGCCATGATGATTGAAGGAAATATTCCACATGTGTTTTGGAGAGAAGAAATGAGTATTTTAGTATACACTCTTAATCAGGTAAATGTCAAAGGTGATACTGGTAAGACTCCTTACAAGTTATGGTTTGGTCATGCTCCTATTGTTAGATAGTTCAAAATTTTGGTAGTAAATGCTATATCAAAAGAGATGAAGATCTTGGAAAGTTTGATGCTAGATGTGATTAAGGAATCTTTCTTGGTTACTCTACTAAAAGTAGGGCCTACTAGTGTTAAAATAAAAGATTGAGAAGGATGGTTGAAAGTGATAATGTGAAGGTTGATGAAGGTAATGTGACATAGATTAGACCTTGTAGATATGATTTTGATGATCAAGATGCCAGTTTAGGAAAGCAAGTGCAAACCCAAAGTCAAGTTCAAATTGCTCCGAAGAAGCCTGAGAATGAAGGTGCAGATGTTAATGCAGAAGAAAGAGTTCAAGAACCTAAAATTTAAGAAAATCCTAAAACTCATAGGTATGCAAGGTTGAATTATTCAGAAAATTAGATTATTGGTGATAAGAATAAAGGTGTGATGATTAGAAGAAGACTTGCTGAATAAATTTGCTTGATTTCTAAGATTGAACCTAAGAATGTTGATGAAGCATGCAAAGATGAAAATTGGATTAAAGCTATGGAAGAAGAATTGAATCAGATTGAGAAAAATAATACATGGATTCTTGTTCCTAGACATAAGGATAAAAATGTAATTGGAACTAAATGGGTATTCCAAAATAAGTTGAATGAGCAAGGTGAAGTTGTCCTAAATAAAGCTAGACTTGTTTGTAAAGGTTATTCACAGATGGAAGGAATTGACTATGAGGATACTTTTTCTCCGGTAGCTAGAATTGAAGCTGTTAGATTATTTATTACCTATGCGACTCAGAAAGATTTCAAGGTTTATCAGATGGATGCCAAATCAACCTTTCTTAATGGTGAATTGGAAGAAGAAGTCTGCATTGAGCAACCAGATGGATTTCAGCTGATAGATGAAAAAGACACGATTTGCTAGTTGAAGAAAGCATTGTATGGATTGAAGCAAGCCCCTAGAGCTTGGTATGCCAGATTGGATAAGTATTTGATGAAGCTTGGATTCAATAAAGGTATCGCTGACAGTAATTTTTGTTCAAGATTGATCAAAATAACATTTTGATTGTTATTTTTTTATTGATGACATTATCTTTGGAGGAAATGATTTCCTATGTAAGAAATCTCCATCACCACTTACTAGAATCTTCATCATCATTATAGAAAAACTCAAGAACACTAACTGAATTGACTGTCAAACTCAAAGATACATGTGCAGACCTCCAAATCATGAACCATCTAAATTGAGGACACACTAGAACATCCCAAACACTGCCAAATCTGGAAACCAAGTTATTGCAATTTCAGAGCAAAAATCAGAACACTGATCAATGCTAAACAATTGAAAACCAACCTCAATTCTAGACCACATAACCTGACCAAATCACTATGCAAACCACAAAAACTTGTGTTGAATCAACTAGAGTTGCTCATCACAAAACCCTTTAATACACAACAACTCATCTGCAACATACTGACCAAACCAACTCACTTAATCTAACTGCAACACTGGAACACATAGAGGAATATGTTGACATCAATGACAACAACACATTCCAGAAAAATTCCCAACAATATCCAACAATATCCCCCTTTGGCATTGATGTTAAAATCAATGCAATGAAATAAAGAACTACCAAAAAATTCCCCATACAATACAAATATTCACTCTCAAACCCTTACGATATTACATAGTTTTTCACATGACTCTCTCTCCTCCTTTGACATCAATGCTAAAGGAACAAACTCTATAAATATCATAACAATACCCACAATTGAACAAATATGAACCTCTGAACCCCAACACTGACTACTCTCCTTGAGTAGCAACCACCACACATCAATCCAGATCACAAGATATCTCTGTGAAATCCACCCGACCAATGCAACTCAATGCATCTCAGTTCTCATTAGGAGGGGCAATTACCCCTAGCTTCTCTCTGAGATAGTCAAAGTTATCTTTAGGAAAAGGTTTTGTGAAGATATTTGAATTTTGTTCCTTTGTAGACAAATACTCTAGCTTGACTTCCTTCTCATTCACTTTCTCCCTTAAGAAATGAAAATTGATTGATATATGCTTATTCTTGGAATGCAATATTAGATTCTTAGAAATATTGAGATCACTTGAATTATCACAATATATAGAAATAGGCACATCATAAACAACTCTAATATCACAATCTACTTCATCCAAATTACCTGAGTATAGTTGCTAACAACAAGAATGTATTCAACCTCTGCAGTAGATAAAGAAATAACATTATGCTTCTTACTCATCTAAGAAACCAATCTCTTTCCCAAGAAAAAATCACCACCACTAGTACTCTTCTGGTCATCAACATCACCTGTCCAATCAACATCAATAAAAATGCTCAAAGTAAAATCATCATCTTTAGCATACCACAAACCAAAATCAACTATCCCTTTCAAATATCTGAAAGTACTCAAGTCACAGCTACAACATGAGATTCCTTAGGATCAACTTGAAATCTAGAAACAAGACATACATCATTCATTCTATCTAGCCTAGCCTAAGTTAAATATAGCAGTCGATCAATCATAGACCTGTATCTAGTCTGATTTTCTTTCGGAGAATCGTTGTCCTTAGTCAACTTACATCTAGGCACCATAGGAGTACCAACAGGCTTAGCATATGTGAGGCCCTACCCCGACTCAGTTTGACATTTTCAGTTATTTGCATATTGAGACTATTATGGATGCTTTATTTTATGCTTTATAGATTTAGAACCTATATGATTTCATGATTGGATCACATTGACATATATTGATGCTTTATTCTATGCATGATGATTATGAAACTTTATATGTTGTTAGGATAGAATTATTTTGAAATGGTGAATGTCATTATTGGAATTGCAGGACTTCATTTTGATGATAGAAAAATGATGCTTATTTTATGAATGGTTCAATTTTGTGAATTATGTTAATTGCTTATGTGAAATTGGATTTAATTGAATGAGATATTGAATTATTGTTGATGGAGATTAGTGATAACCTTTTTGGAGAAATATTAGCTCGCTGATGACTTAGTTAACTTTATGACCAAATTGAATTTAATTACCTGATTCACACAAAATGTAGTTAAGACCAAACTAAGTTGCATTATTTTAATTAAGTTAATCGTACTAAGCTACGTAGTTTAAAAAAAAAAATTATTCCGTTTGTGCCCAAAAGTTTGGGCATGACATTTTGGTATCAGAGCGAGGTTAACAACACTAGGAACCTTACTCCATTACGTTTCGCTATAATTATTTAATTAATTAAATTATATTTATTTTTATTATATTTATTTTTAAATTAGCTAAAATATTTCTCCTAAAGTAGTTATTTATTTCATTTTATTTTATTTTCTTAAAAAGGATGCCTCCAAGTACGCGACAAGCTCGCAAACGAGGTAGAGGCCCTAGGCGTGAACGCATGGCACACGAAGAGGTCATTAGGGAGGAATCGGTTCAGGAAGTGAACCCAGCAGCTCCTCCCGAACGATCAGTTGACCCAAACTGAGACATCTTGGTAGCTCTTCAGAACTTGATTGGCATAGTTCAAGATAGGCTTCTGGCAGTAGATCATAATGTTGAGAACCAGAACTCAGGGAGCCATAGAACAGTAGAACAGGAACGGAGTAGGAGTCCACCTCCTAATCCCGAAGAGAGTCAGGCTGGGCATGAGCCCGAGTCCATTCACCTACCAGCACCACCTCCAGCTGTAGCACCAGTGTATATTGAGAGGGCACATCGGGATCCAGGGGATCTAATCAGAGAGGTTATGCGTCTTCAGCCACCATCTTTTGGGGGATCTACCGACGGGGTAGAAACAGAGGCATGGCTTTTAAGCCTAGATAGGTGCTTTGCATTGCGCTTTTATGAGAGCAATCTAAAAGCACGTGCAGTGGTTCACCTATTGCGAGGGACAGCCTCCACATGGTGGAGATAGGAAGAGTATAAGTGTGGCTTAGAGATAGAAACCCTCACTTGGGAGATTTTCATAGAGAGATTCAGAGAGAGGTACTTATTAGAGCATTTCAGACAGCGTAGGGTGGATGAGTTTCATGACCTCCAGCAGAAGGGTCTTTCAGTGACCCAGTACGAGAACAAGTTCTTTGAACTCTTACCGTACGTAGACTACCTGAAAGATGAGAAGCTTCTCGTCAATTGATTTATCAGAGGATTGAATTCTGGCATAGCAGGACCAGTGAGGATGGCCGCTCCAGGAAGCCTTCGGGTTGCAGTGGAGAAGGCTTTGATAGCCGAGGAGATTCAGGTCAGACCATAGGACTCGAAGGATCGATTCCAGAACCATAACCCTACACCACAGACTTATGGGTTCCAGAAACCCCATTGGAAAGGTAACAACAGACACACATCGAGGTTCTCCAAACCCCCTCCTCTACAGCAGTCACAGAAAAACCAGAGGCAAAGGCCTCTCCAGAGTCAGCAGGGAACGAAGCTCAAGCAGTGGCAGTCACAGGGTCAGAGGCGAGATCAGAGATCTCAGGCTCCTTACACACCTCCGGCGAGGACTCAGTAGTCCTCCAGAGGTGGGTATAGTGGTTCTAGCAGGACAGGGGGACAGTCTTTCTCCAGACCACAGGGAGTGCAGTTTCAGGCACGTGGCGCTTGCTTCACATGTGGAGCCATGGGACACATGGCGAGAGAGTGTCCTCAGGGTCAGATGGCAGGAAATCAGAGGATGGCAGCATCAGAGCCGACAGTTGGGGATATGGGCAAGTCTCATAGGGTCTTCGCAGCGGTTGACAACCGCCAGGCAGAGCATCAGGCCACGATCATTGAGGTAGCAGGTATGATTAGAGGTAGCAGTGTATCTATATTATTTGATTCAGGAGCTACTGATTCTTTTATATCTCCATTGGTTGTGGAGCGTTGCGGGCTAGTGGCAATTAGACAAGAGGTCAGTTGGGAAGTGGAATTAGCTTCAGGGGCTAGAGTGTTAGTGGAAT
Source organism: Cryptomeria japonica (assembly GCF_030272615.1). Classification (NCBI taxonomy): domain Eukaryota; kingdom Viridiplantae; phylum Streptophyta; class Pinopsida; order Cupressales; family Cupressaceae; genus Cryptomeria; species Cryptomeria japonica. The sequence continues at coordinate 622,629,908 of NC_081411.1, forward strand.
CAGAGGTTAAGGGTTGTCAGCTTCAGATTGGTAACACCACCACCTTAGTAGACCTTAGAGTTACACCACTCGGATCATACGGTATCATACTTGGCATGGATTGGCTTTATGCCCACAGAGCCAAGATGGATTGTTGCCTGAAAAGGATCGAGTGTGAGGATGATCATGGCTCTCCCATAGTGATCACTAGAATTCAGAGACCCATGTCTCTTCGTATGATCTCCGCCATGCAGCTTAAGTGGAGCATGCGAAAGGGATGTCAGTTATTTGCCATCACCATTAGTGATAGAGAAGAAGAAGGAGAAAAGGAACCATCTATTGACGACCATCCTATCCTTAAGGAATTTTCAGATGTATTTCCTTCAGAGTTACCAGGTATGCCGCCCCGTAGAGAGATTGATTTTCATATAGACCTTGTTCCAGGAGCCGAACCAATTTCAAGAGAACCATATAGAATGACCACAAATGAGCTTAATGAGCTCAAGATACAACTTGAGGAACTCCTAGAGAAGGGCCACATTCGCCCTAGTGTATCCCCTTGGGGTGCGCCAGTCATCTTCGTGAAGAAGAAGGATGGATCTCTCTGATTGTGCATGGATTACCGTCAGTTGAACAAAGTAACTATCAAGAACCGATATCCATTGCCCAGGATCGATGATTTATTTGACCAACTTCAGGGTGCCAAAGTATTTTCCAAGATTGATCTAAAGTCAGGGTACCATCAGTTGAGGATAGTGGATAGTGATATCCACAAGACCGCATTTCGCACTAGATATGGCCACTATGAGTTCACCGTGGTCCCATTCGGTCTTACGAATGCCCCAGCAGTTTTCATGAGTCTCATGAATGGAGTATTCCATACATTCCTCGACCGTTTTGTGATTGTATTTCTCGATGACATATTGATATATTCACGGATTGAGGAGGAACATGAGGAGCACTTGAGACAGGTTTTGCAGTGTTTGAGGGAAAATCAGTTGTATAGCAGTTTGTCGAAGTGCACTTTCTTTAGAACAGAGGTCAGGTACCTTGGTCATGTTATATCCGGTGATGGGATCTCAGTGGACCCATCAAAGATCAGAGCCATTATGGATTGGCCAGCACCTACCAGTGTGACAGAGGTTAGGAGCTTCATGGGCTTAGCAGGTTATTACCGACGTTTTGTTGAGGGATTTTCTAGAGTTGCTCATCCTATTACTTCTCTTCAGCGCAAAGGGAAGAAATTTGAGTGGACGGAGAAGTGCGAGAAGGCCTTTCAGGAACTTAAAAAGGCACTTACTACCACACCTATCCTTGTAGTACCAGATCCTTCAGCTGATTTCATGGTTTGCACAGATGCTTCCCTAGAGGGTTTAGGAGCAGTACTTATGCAGAGTGGTAGAGCTATAGCTTTTGAGTCTAGGAAACTCAAGACTCACGAGCTTAATTATCCTACTCATGACCTTGAGCTTGTAGCAGTGGTGCATGCACTCGTAAGATGGAGACATTTCCTTTTGGGTTATCATTTTGAGTTGCACTCAGACCATCAGAGCCTTCAGTACATATTCACTCAGCCAAATCTTAATGCACGTCAGAGGAGATGGATGGAATTCTTGTGCGAGTATGACTTTGATGTTCACTACATCAAAGGGAAAGAGAATGTAGTTGCAGATGCTTTGAGTAGGAGACGTCACGAGGTATACACCATATCTATGAGCACGGATTTGAGAGATCGGATCATGCAGCAGTTGCTAGAAGATAGATGGTATTTAGAGGTTTGTCAGGCTATACGATCCCAGGAAACTTTAGAAGGGAAATATGTGGATTATTCCTTAGAGTCTGATGGTTTATTATGCCATAGGGGGCGCATCTATGTACCTTCTTCCGAGGGATTGCGGGAGTTCATTATCATAGACGCTCACAGAGCTCCTTATGCAGCACATCCCGGGGTCAAGAAGATGCATGCAGACTTGAGGGAATTATACCATTGGCCAGGAATGCGACAGCTTATTGCCGAGTTGGTAGCCCGATGCCTTGAGTGTCAGAGAGTCAAGGTGGAGCACTGCCATCCAGGTGGGTTGCTCCAATCTCATGCTATACCAGAATGGAAGTGGGATACTATATCCATGGATTTCATCATTGGTCTCCCTATGTCATCTCGTCACCATGATGCCATCTTGGTGACGGTTGACAAGTTGACCAAAGTGGCTCACTTTTCACCAGTTCGCACCACCTTCACAGCACCAGTAGTAGCATAGGTATTTTTGCAAGACATTGTCAGACTTCATGGTGTTCCACATAAGATCATTTCTGATAGGGATTCCCTCTTCACTTCTTCCTTTTGGAAGGCATTACAGGAAGCTATGGGTACCAAGCTCAATTTCAGTACAGCCTATCATCCGGAAACGGATGGCCAGACAAAGAGAGTTAATCAGGTGTTAGAGGATATGCTTCGCATGTATGTCATGGATCACCAGACTAGATGGGAAGAGTATCTTCCCTTAGTGGAGTTTGCCTATAACAATGGGCATCACACGTCCTTGGGGATGCCACCCTATCAAGCATTATATGGCAGACCTTGTAGGACGCCTTTGAGTTGGGACCGCATAGAGGACAGAGTTGCTATTGGACCAGAGATAGTTCGGGATATGGAGCAGCAGGTGGATTTGATTAGGAAGCATCTTAGAGAGGCACAAGATAGACAGAAGAAATACGCAGATGCGAAGAGGATAGATCGTAGCTACTTGGTTGGAGACAGAGTCTTCTTGAGAGTGCGACTGCATAAGAGTCCAATCCGATATGGAAAGGGTTCTAAGCTCGCACCTCACTTTGTAGGACCATTTGAGATCCTTGAGAGGATAGGACCAGTTGCCTACCATCTAGCATTGCCACCTAGCCTGTCACGCATCCACGATGTGTTTCATGTTTCAGTTTTGAGGAAGTATATCTATGATGAGTCTCATATTCTAGATTGGGATGCCTTGCAGGTGGAGTCGGATGGGCAGCTAGCTTTGGAGCCCATTCTCATTTTGGCACGCCGGACGCTGGGCCTTCGAGGTCGAGAGCTAGACCAGGTTAGGGTCCAGTGGGATTGCTATGATGAGGTCACAGCCTCATGGGAGGATGCAGCACGTATGAGATCACAGTACCCCCACCTTTTTGATGAACTCCAGGAGGAAGTTCATGCCTAGAGGGGGAGGGTGTGAGGCCCTACCCCGACTTAGTTTGACATTTTCAGTTATTTGCATATTGAGACTATTATGGATGCTTTATTTTATGCTTTATGGATTTAGAACCTATATGATTTCATGATTGGATCACATTGACATATATTGATGCTTTATTCTATGCATGATGATTATGAAACTTTATATGTTGTTAGGATAGAATTATTTTGAAATGGTGAATGTCATTATTGGAATTGCAGGACTTCATTTTGATGATAGAAAAATGATGCTTATTTTATGAATGGTTCAATTTTGTGAATTATGTTAATTGCTTATGTGAAATTGGATTTAATTGAATGAGATATTGAATTATTGTTGACAATGTATGAGTGTTTGATGTGCAATGAAATCCATGTATTTAATTATGTATAATTGTGATTATTTGGAATTACTAATGTGTTAATTGAGATGCGCAGGAAAATTATCCATGTGACCATGGAATTTATATGGAGAACCGAACCTAGACCAATGTACGTTTGTTAAGCCAGGGGTTGTCTATTTGGAGAGACAACACCCCGTTTGTAATGTATTTTATTTGTGAAGTGTATGATGCTTGAGTGTTAAAATTAATTTTTATGTATATGTGTAATCCTACAAGAGACAAATTCCATGTGTGATTTTTATATTGTATTTTTATTGTGTCACTTGACACGTGCTGATTAGTGTCATTGATTTTGACTTGTCTCTTGGAGGGAGTTTTGTTTCTACCAAATCCATTCAAAAAACATGAGTGTGGTCCCAAATTTGCCTTGGGTAGGGAGTCTTGGGAGTGGTCAACTCAGGTTGACCCGTAGGTAAACTTCAGTTGGATTTCTAAGGGGTTAAATGGACTCCTAGGGTCAGTTTTAGGGCTTTTCCAAAGGTCCAAAGGGTATACCTATGGGTTAGGGGTATTTTGAAACATGTGACTACTGCCATGTGACTGTTTAGTCACCTCAAAAAGTGGTGTTTCCAAGGTGAACGAAAATTCAACTTAGAAAGTTCCTCCTAGGATAGACAACCTTCCCTTTTGATGTCAAACTCTCTTCCCCATCTTCTCTCACCTTTTCCCTTTCCAGTTTTAGTAATGTGTAAGAGTTTGGGAAGAGCAACCAATGGGAACTCTCACCTCACCCAAGGGGTTGGGGAGTGTGTGAGAGGCCTTCTTAGGGAAGAATTGGAAACTTAGTGAGTAATCACCCACTCTCCATGGTTGGAGATTATGCACTTGCTTTGAAAATTTAGTGGTAGAATAGAATTTTTGGGAAAGATTGGTGAAAAAGTTAGTGTGGATTTGGGCAGCTCATCCCCAACTATATCTAACATACCTATTGGCAGATTAAGGTTGGTTATAATTCTCTTTTGTTTATGTTGTTTAATTTGTTTTTTTGAAAGAAAGAAATGATTGTTGAAGAGTTGTGTATATGTAAATTGTTGTAGGAAGAAAATGTAAGTTTTCATTCTATGTTTTTTTGTTTTGTGTTCTTGTTTTGGGAGTGTCCAAGACCTCCTACTCTTGGGAGAGTAGGATGGTCTTGGGGTGGAAGGAGTATGATAGCCTTGGGTGAGAGGCTCTCCTTATGGAGAGTGATCTCAAGGGTGTCCTTTGTGACCCTTGCTGCATAGCCTTGTGTATGCATTTGGGGGTCATAAGGGGAGAAAATATGGCCTTTGAGCCTTTGGGGGGCATAAGGTAGGGAGGTGTATTTTTTTTGCATTTGTATTGCCATGAGGTGGCCTGAGTTGTGTTTTGGCTTGCAATCTCCCCAATGGTACTTGGTCCACTTCCACCTGTGGAATGAACATCACAAAGAGTGGTGAAGTGTAGCTTGGGATGGGAAGATGTTTGTTGAGTGTATGCCTATATGTTGTGTTGTTTTCTTGTTTGTAACCCGTCTAGTGCTTGGTTCTCCAAGCTCGGGGGTGGCTTCTAGTAAGGCTAGGCTGGGAGGTGAGCTCTCCATGGTCAAAGTTGTGTTTTATTGCAGGTTGCTTGGGATGGGAAAAGAAAGAATAAAGAGCCTAGTTGTTGTTTTTGTGTTGCAGAAAAGTTGAAGAAAAATATGTATTCAATATTAGCTTGAAAAAAAAAGAAGTGTTTTGTTGTATTTATTTAAAAAAAAAAGAAGAGAAGTGCATATAGTGTATTCATATTACCATGGAAGGAAAATATGGTTGTTTTACTATCAAACCCATTTGTATTTCAAATATACTTTGTATTTACACTTGCTAAAGAAATATAAATATTTCTCCTACTTGGCTAGTTTTGCAAAAAGGAAGAGGAAATGAATTAGTTTGTATTTAAATCTTCAAGAAAAAAAATGTTGTTGCATTTATGTTTATTTGGCAAATGAAAAATTTATTTTTGCTTTCTACATGTTCATTTAGCTATATTAATGCTGCTATAAATTTAATTAAACAGTCATTTAATTTCCCATTTAATGCAGGAATAAATCTTACTATAGTAGTCTATTTCCTTTCAAAAAAAAAAAAATTTAACATTTAGCTTTGGATTTAATTTGTTACCAAAAGTTTATATTTTTTCGGGTTGCTGTTAGAATGCATTGTAGTTATCTGTTATAGGATGTTAGTTTCAAAAAAAAAGGGGTATACAACATGTTTTTACTTCAACCCTTTTTTAGAAAAAAAATATATATATATCTTCCCCATTAATCAATCTGCAAATAAATATTAGAAGATTCTTTGCATGCATTTAAAAGATGCCCAAATAAGTTATAAATGGTAATACACAAATATATATATATATATATATATATATATATATATATATATATATATATATATTTTATTCATTATTTTGAAAATCTGTTTATAACAAAAAAAAAGATGTATTACATGTTAAATTTCCTAACCAAAAAGTTATATATATATATATATATATATATATATATATATATATATATATATATATATATATATATATATATATATATATATATATATATATATATATATATATATATATATATATATATATATATTTAAACGTGTTTTTTTTAAGCTTATTTTAAAACAAAATAATAGTAAAATAATGAATAAAGTAAAAATAAAAAAAGTTTACATTGCAAAGAGCCGTACCCCCGTGGAAACAGGGGACGGCGCGGTCGAAACCCCACTGTGATTACTCATAGTGGACAGCTTGGCGCCGCCACTGTGGGTAACCACAGTGGATCGGCCCGGGCTCCCCACTGTGGGTAACCATAGTGGTGGGGGCTTCCAGTCCGCCACTGTGACTACCCACAGTGGACGACGCTCGGCCGCACTGCGGGTAAGCATAGTGGTGCCCGGGGAAAAACCCCGGCCCACTGCTACTCGTCGCCCACGCAGAACCTTCCCTCCGCTCGGCTTTCCTCCTCCCCCCGCCTTGCCTGCAAAAAAATATAAACCCGCCTTCGGCTTGGCCCTGCGTGCGCCGCCGGGTTATGAAGCTCTGGCCGCCGCGCCCGCACCTGCATGCACACACACACAAAAAAAAAAAGGGAGCATACACCTACAACACACACACACAAAAATAAAAGAAAGTATGAATGTTGTTGTTTTTCACACATGCCCTAACCCTATTTTCGGGTTAGGGCAAACACATTTAGTTCTTTTAAAAAAAAAAAAATAGATATGTGGGTGGGAATATTTAAAAGGGGTAAATTAATATAATAGAATAAGAGCCCCACCCCCTCTTTAGAATATATTCATAAACCTGTATATAAAATTTATAAGTAAGTATATATATATACATATATATATATATACATATATATATATATACATATATATATATATATGTATATATATATACATGTATATATATATATACATATATATATATATATACATATATATATATATGTATATATATATATATATGTATATATATATATGTAGACACCCAAAAATGGTCAACGCTTGCGAAGTCATACTTTAACAATTGCGCATTGCATCATTTTAGGTTTTTGCGTCGCATTAACATTTCTCCTATGATTCGTACTTGGTCTTTATCATTTGCGAACATCGAGTCATTCTTCTACATTCTTCATTTGTCTCGCTTTCGAATTTGGTCTTGTCGACAACACTATCCAATCATGATTTTGATCGATTTTATCCTATCGCATCAATGTGCGTGCTAATTTGTTATCATTTTGGACATCGTCAATCCTAATTAGGGTTTTGTCCTCTTATCAATTTGTCATCAATCTTTATCATTATCAATCTTGTCATTTGCGATCGATTTGTCATTGATCGTGGTCATTTTCAATCTTTTCATCTTGCAATCTATTTTGTCGTCGATTCTTGTCCTCTTGTCGATCTTGTCATTTTACGATCAATTTTGCTATCGATCATTGTCTGTCTTAATTATGTCAATTTGGATCAATTTGTCATTATTCCTCGTCAATTGGCACATTTTATCAATCAAATCATTTATCACATTGGTCATTTATCAATCCAAAATCAAATCAAATCGAGTCAATTATCTTTCAAGACCTAATTCATCTTCCAGGGTTTTTGATTTAATCATTTAACCTTGTGTGTCATTTCTTCCTCTAGGATTAAATAATTTATTTATTTATCCTAGGTCTTCATGTTGCAATTAAATGTTTCATTTGATTGGCTAATTATTCCTCTTTTTGTGAATTAATTAGTAAATGAAAATTATTAATTGATTCACCTAATTTCCTAATCTTTCATCAATTTTCCCTCTTTGTGAATTATTAATAAATGAAAAATTATTGATTAATTCACTAATTTCTAATTTTCATTAATTTCCTAATTTCTAATTTCTAATTCTTAATTTCCACCTATTTTCTAATTTTCTAATTTTAATTTCCACCTAATTAACTTGTCTCTAGTTCTCCCTATTTTTGTGCTTCATGTGTCATACTCTTGGCATAGCAAGATGTCATAAGGTCCTAGTTCTCTAACCATTGCATTGGAAATATGTCATAATTCATGACATAGAAGGTGTCATAACCTTCCTTTTCCACTCAATTGTGCCATTTTTGAACTTAATTGCCAAAATATCAATTTCATGCTAATTTGTCTTTTCTCCAATTTTTCTATAAATTGGATGATCTTCATCAATCAAGGCTAATGGGTAATCACTTTTGCAATCACATAATCATAGAATCAGATAATGAGAAATAATCACTTCTTCTAGTACTCTTGTGCCAATATCAATCTTGCTTTCACATTAGGTTTGTGCACTTGTAGGTGAGATCCACAAATCCATTGAAGAGGAAAGAAGAACAATGGAGCCGCATGGAAGGAGAATTCAATTATGCATTTGGTTTGCATAATCTTTCATTTTGAATGCTTTGTTTTCATATCTCTATTGAGTGTGCTTAGGATTAGATCATTGCAATTTGTGATTGAGCTAATAATGATTAATATGTCTTTTTATATATTGCTTTAATGATTCCTATTTCCTATGCTACATTAATTGGTGAACCCGACGTGAATACTAATCTTCTAACCCTTTTACTGTGTTTTGGAGTGCTTTCAAGTTGATTTTGTAGGTCAAAAACCCAAAAACAGGGCCGTGCAGGGTATTCTGGACACTTCCGCGCTTGTGTCAGACATCTTGCGCTTGTGTCATGCATCTTGCGCTTGTGTAGGTGACATTCCGCGCTTGTGTCATACATCTTGCGCTTGTGTCATGCATCTTGCGCTTGTGTAAAGTCCAGAACAGAGGTGAAAAATGCAGTTTTTACTTGAAATTTTTGGTGTTTTTGCATTCTGTTTTCTGTGCTTTGGATTTTGGTACTAATTATTTGTGTAGAATCTTGGCATACGCATGGCAAAGACTACAAATCAAACTACTAACATGTGTTATGCAGAATCGATGGTCAAAGACAACAAATCGAACCTCTAACTTGGGTTTTGCAGGTTGCCTTGGAGAAACAACCAAACTTTTGTGTTTGTGTTTTTTTAATTAGGCACTTAGTGATTTATAAATAGGATGGAATGAACATTTTTTTGCTTTGATTGTTAAGTATGACATTGGAGTAGGAGAGTATGCTCTCATCCTTCTTAGGGTGATCAGAAATCCAGATCTTCGATACCATGCTTGTGTTGTTGATTGTGTGTCACATTTAGAGGGCCTGCCTTCCTGACCACTTTGCTTTTGCAAGCAAGTGATAATCATGAGAAGGGAACGAACCAAAGTGAGTATGGCTAGAATTCCTTGGCATTCTAACTCACTATAAAAAAATACCCGATGAGCGAAAGCTTTGAAGGAAGTGTTACGTGGGAATTGCAGTTACTTGGGAAGTGATGACCCTTGAACTCTTTCTCATATCAACATCTAAGTAGGGCCTCTTGGTCTAAATCATGCTTGCGTGACTACATTTGTTTGGTATCTTGATGGGCTTAATGTCTCAATCATGCTTGCATGACATCAAGGAGTAACGCTTAACAGAAATCCTTACTAAACACCTTGTTTTTAGAGGCCAAAAAACCCTTCTAGTTGCTTGAGAAGGACAAATTCGGATACTTGGAAGAGATACTAAGTTCGCCATGGGGAGATTCCATTGGGACTGATGCTTGGCTACCCTGAGAAGTGAGTGCCATGGAGGGGAGCCCGTGGGGTCAAGCATCTATGTATTCTCCTTGAATCCCATAATGAGTCTACCTCTCAAGTACCTAATGTCTTTGCCTACCATAAGAAATGTGGAAATGAGCATGATTGTCTTGAGTCTAAGTTGCAATATCTTGTATTCTTTGCTTGTCAAAAGTTGAATTGTATCTCATTTCAAGAGCAAAACAAATTGATTCAAAACAAGGTTAAACATAAGAGCATTTCATCCAACAAAGTTCAAAACACCTTCAAACATGGTTGTCAAACATTGTTCAAAATCTTGTCTCAACAAGCATGTCACTTACATTTAGGTTCATCCTAAGTTGCATTTTGCAAAGTCATTTGTCAAGTACCAAGGTTAGGTTTCATCTAGGTTATACTCCTTTTCATATCAATAAGGGTCATCCATTTGCATGTGTCCTCTTGCATCAAAGTCATATCATTGTCATTCATTCATATTTGCATACCCTAGGTCTCTTCATTAAGCTTAGGTCATTATCATATCATATTAAGGTCACTTGCATAGTAATGTCCCTTTGCATATAGTGCCAAAATTATGTTTTGTCATACTTGAGTAATCCTAATCTTTGATGCAACCCTAAGTCATTGTTAAGAAGTCTAGACCTTATTAAATATTTTGTCCTTTTGTCATCAATATCATTTGGTCAAACCTAGCTTAGTATCCAAGCATATAGGGGAGACTTTGTCATTTTGTCCTTTTGTCACTTGGTCCTTTTGTCCTTTGAGGTCTAGATATCATTTCAATTTCCTAAGGGTCTCTTTCTTAGATTTGCATTCCAAAAAGTTTGTCAAAATCTTGAAAAACAACAAAAACATAGGTTTCATTCTTGCCATAGATTGCATTCTCATCTATCTAGTTTGCATTTAGTTGCATATCATACATTATCCTTGAAAAAATTCCAAAAATATTGCATTTGCATAGTGACATGTCTATTGAAACAAGGTTCCAAGCACCAATGATGCAACAAAGTTTGACATATCAACCGACAATGCAATCACAATTCTATCCAACCCAACAACAAGGCAATATTGATCAAACTTTTTATGATGAAACAAGTCTCCAAATACAAAAACTAGAGGAGAAGCTAGCTCAAGAAGAGGAGATATTGGAACAAAGAGTGAAAAACATTGAGAAGAATAGATCACAAATGTCCAAAGTGTTTCAAAAATTTCCAGGTCGAAATCCAAATATTGAGCCAATTGATGTAAGATCTCTTATTGAATGATCAGACATACCAGCTCTCCTCTCCCAAATAGAGATGATGAAACAATTTCAATAAAGGAGACAACATCAATTTCAACATTATGTGCCTCCACAACAAGAACAAGAAGGTGTTTACTATCAATCACATTTTCAACCATCACAACCAATGGTTCAACCAATTGTCCAACATATACAACCAATACAACCAATGGTCCAATTTCAACAATATGTCCAACCAACTATACAATGTCCACAAATAGTTCAACCAATGGTGGAATATCAACAAGTTCAATCAACATATCAATGTCAACAACCGCCACCAAACATTCAAAAACAAAGGTTGCAACACACACCAACCCAAGTTTCAAACATGTCAGAACAATTGAACCAAGTCCAATATCAAAACATGACATTAAATCAAAAACAAGTTCAAATTCCAGATACAACTATGTCAAAACCTCGAAAGAAAGGTGGCTTTATTGCAATTCTCTTAAGGAAACTACCAAGTGAGTTCTTTGAGGAAGATCAAGATAATACAATTATGTCTAGCAATGCCTCATCTCCCCACAAACAAATTGACTCTCCAGTGGCATCTATCCCTACACCTTTAGAAGTTTCACAAGAACCTTCCATATTGTCCTCATCAAACAATACACCCAAGGATGCAATTAGCCAAGGGCTATCCATAATTGATTTCCAAGATAATCCAATTCAAGATGCACATCCTTGTCATGTTTCAGAAATACAAGACCCAATTGTAAGGAAGTTAAGTAGCGGAAACAACTTCCTACACTAACCTTGAGAGGAGGGTAATGCAAAACTTTTTCAGATCATTACAACAGTTACAGAAAATAGAAATAGATATAATAGCATTCATACCACAACACAATGATTTACGTGGGGAAAACCCTTTCGGGAGAAAAACCCCACCCTCCAAAAGCAGCTCAATATTTTATTCAGCAATCAAAAATAGATTACAAAATACTTGCAGAGCAAGCTCTTCGCAAGAGTAGCACTAAACAGAGATTCAGAGGCAACTCAATAGCCATAGGACTCTTACACACAACCTCTATCTCACACACCTCATAAATAGGAGATACAATACAAGAAACCATCAAACGGTATTACAAAACCATGGGCTAAAACCACCCAATAAGGTGTAGCTGACCTTATCTCCCTTCTATGACATGTTAAAGCACACATCAACACGTGTCGCTCCCTTTTACAGCTCATTTATGTATTCGATACAAATTATTTTTCCTATTTCAGGAGTACAAACTTCCAGAGGCCATAACTTGAGAACCGGGTGTCTGATTGACGAACCGTTTGAAGCGCAGGAAAGCTCGCGAAGTGCTCTATCACCTCGTAACCCGCTTCGCCGGTTACGGCCACTTTTCAGGGCATTTCGGAGCCTCTAAAGTCCCCAAAATTAAGTTTAAATATTTTATTGCACCCCTCCAAGACGAAAACTTTAATATCTTCAAAACTAGCTGTGACCTTGCGACGAAACTTTACCGGAATGCTTATCTAGCCAACCAGAAGCTTCAGGGAGAGTTTCGCACCATTTCGTGCTCAAATAAAAACTTACTATAAATAGTAACCTCACATAAATGCAAGGTTGAGACACCATTTTTCCCAACAAATCTCCCACTTGTCGAACACCTTGCATGAGCGGAAGGGAATGTCAACACAATGAATCAATTGCTAGGGGCCATAAGGCCCATAGACTCTGAACACCATCTGAACTTCTCTATGCTCACAGCCTTAGTTAAAGCATCTGCAACATTCATCAAAGTGTCCACCTTAACCAGCTTCACCCTACCATCTTCGACCATATCTCTAACAAAATGATACTGAACATCAATATGTTTGGTCCGGGCATGAAATGTCGGGTTCTTAGCTAGGCTAATTGCACTCTGACTGTCACAGTAAACTGTCACTGTACCTTGTTTTATTCCAATATCCGAACACAGTCTCTTAAGCCAAATGGCCTCTTTACAAGCATGAGTAGCTGCCATATACTCCGCTTTAGTAGTGGATAAAGCAACCACAGCCTGTCGCTTACTCATCCAACTAATTGCACCACCAAACAAAGTAAACACATAAGCACTGGTGGATCTTCTGCTATCAATATCACCTGCCCAATCTGAATCCACATAACCATGGATATCAAGGGAAGTCATGTCTCCAACTGAATTACCATGATAACACAAAGAATACTCTGAAGTACCCTTCAAATATCTGAAGACTCTTTTGACTGCATCCCAATGAACTCTACCAGGATTAGACATATATCTAGAAAGTACTCCCACTGCTTGGGCAATATCTGGTCTAGTACAGACCATAGCATACATCAAGCTTCCAACTGCACTCTGGTAAGGCACTCTGCTCATGTCTTCCATCTCCAATGGGGATGTAGGACAATCTGAAACAGATAGTTTCGTTCCAACTGTAAAAGGAACACTCAATGGTCTACAATTCTGCATGTTGAACCTCTGTAACACTGAATTCACATACTTACTCTGGCCTAGCCATAGCTTTCTGTTCCCCCTATCTCTTCTAATTTCCATCCCAAGAATGTGCTTTGCTGCACCAAGATCTTTCATTTCAAATTTAGCAGCGAGCTGAGACTTCAGTTCTGAAATCATACCTTTCCCTTTACCAATGAATAACATATCATCAACATACAATGCAATGAATAAGAAATGATCACCATAAGATTTATAATAAACACAGTGATCTGATTTAGAACGTTCAAATCCCAAACTCAACACATATGTATCAAATTTCTGGTACCACATCCTAGGACTTTGTTTGAGGCCATACAAAGATTTCTTCAATTTACAGACCAAATTTCTTTTGCCTTTCACCACATAGTGCTCCGGCTGTGTCATATAAATATCTTCCTCCAAATCACCATGAAGGAAAGCAGTTTTCACATCCATTTGCTCAACCTCTAAATCATAAGCAGTAGCAATTGAAAGTAAAAATCTAATGGACGTCATTTTTGCAACAGGAGAAAATATCTCACCGTAATCAACACCCTCAACCTGAGAGTAGCCTTTCGCAACTAGCCTTGCTTTATACTTTTCAATGCTTCCATCTGAACCAATCTTTTTCTTGAACACCCATTTACAACCAACAGGTTTTCGTCCTTCAGGCAATGGTACAAGATCCCATGTATCATTCTTTTTCAAAGCTGCCATTTCTTCCTCCATAGCAATCTTCCAGGATTCTGCATCATTCATACCTAATGCCTCTTCTACAGATTTCGGTTCATCCACACTAGTATTCAGAGCAAAAATACATCTCCAATCATCAGGTGAATACCTTTCAGGTGGTTGTCTATGTCTTGTAGACCTTCAAACAAGCTGAGTTGGAGGTTCTTCCTCCTCTTCTGAAGATTCAGAGCTAGACGAGCTCTCCTCAAATTCTTGCCTATCTAGGGGTCTTGATTCAACTCTTTCAGGTGTAGAAGGAAGTTGAATCACATCTTCTTTTTTAGTCTATTCTGGCTGCAATGTAACAGAAGGAGACTTAATTTCTCTAAAAATAACACTTCTACTGTGAATTACCTTTTGTGCAATAGGGTCCCAAAGCTTGTATCCTTTCACACCATAACTATACCCGATGAAGATACATTTCACAGCCTTGTTCTCCAACTTTGTTCACTTCTCCTTTGGCACATGTGCATATGCCTCGCAACCAAAAACTCTAAGATGTCTCAATGAAGGCTTGTGACCTGACCATGCTTCCATAGGCGTTTTATCAACAAGAGATGATGTAGGAGACCTGTTAATCAGGTAGCAAGCAGTGGCAACAGCTTCAGCCCAAAACTTTTGTTCAAGACCAGCACCACTCAACATACTCCTAGCCTTTTCCATCAGTGTCCTGTTCATTCTTTCTGCAACTCCATTCTGCTGTGGAGAATATGGAGTTGTCTTCTGCCTGTTAATTCCACAGTCTTTACAGAATCTATCAAAATCATTAGAGCAAAACTCACCGCCATTGTCAGTTCTCAAACATTTTATTTTCTTTCCAGTCTGCAACTCAACCATTGCTTTAAATTCTTTAAAACGACTAAAAACTTTAGATTTACTCTTTAGAAAATATACCCATGTCCTTCTACTAAAATCATCAATAAATGAAACATAATATGTGGATTTTCCAATCGAAGAGACATCTACTGGACCAAACACATCAGAATGGATAAGGTCCAAAACACCACAAGTTTTATGAGAACTCGAGTAAAACTGAACGCGGTTTTGTTTTCCATAAATGCAATGCTCACAGAAATCAAAGTCAAGATTACAATCATTCAAACCTTCAACAAGGTTTTTATTTTTCAAGGTCCTTAGACCCTTTTCTCCAATGTGGCCAAGTCTCTAGTGCCATAACATAGTCTTCTCTGCAGGTAACTTTGCTTCAGATGAAAGTGCACCCTTAGGTACCCAAAAACCATTTCCATCTGCTGAAGGTGAAACCTTCAAATCTTCCAGTGAGGTATCCACAGATTTACTTTTTACAGAAGTGCTATTACACTCAACAGTGTATGCTTCAAGCTTATACAAAGTGCCAAACCTGACACCTCTAGCAACTACCATAGCACCCTTAATCATCTTACATTCTGTTTCAGAAAAGACTACCTGCACACCTGCATCTATTAGTTTGCTCACAGATAACAGGTTTCGTTTTAATCCAGGGATATGCAACACACCATTAATCCTTTTTATTCTACCATCAGAAAACCTGATTCTAACTTTACCTCGACCAACAATGTCTAAATGTGAATCATCACCCAAGTACACCTTACCTCCATTAAATCCTTCATATTCAGAAAACCAATCTCTATTGGAAGTCATATGAAAAGATGCACCTGAGTCAATTAGCCAGGCATCATTACCTGCATGAGTCGCCAAAGCCGCAATAAATGCATCGCCATCTTCCTTGTCGGACTCAGAATCAGAATCGAACTTTTTCTTTTTCTTCTTCTTTTCTTCTTTGCAGTCCTTACGGATGTGACCCGGTTTACCGCAATTCCAGCAAATGACTTTGGACTTTCTAGGAGATTTCGATCTCCCTTTGGATTTGGACTTGCCGCGCTTCTCATTCTTCTTGCCTTTCTCCTTAGGTCTTCCACGAACGGTTAGGGCTTCCTTTGAACTGATGGATACCTTCCTTCGCATCTCTTCACCGAGTAGGGCACCCACCACGTCTTCAGATTTCAAAACAACAGAAGTACTACCGATAGCCATAACAAGAGAATCCCACGAATCAGGCAAAGAACAAAGCAAGATCTGACATTTCTCCTCCTCATCCATCTTAACACCGACGGATACTAATTGAGCCACAATCATATTGAATGCTTCTAGGTGGTCTGCAATTCGTCCACCCTCTTCCATCTTCAAGGAATACAATTTCTTTCTTAAGAAAATTTGATTTAATAAAGATTTCACTTGATACATCTCACCAAGCTTAGTCCATAGCTTCTTTGCAGAGTTCTCTTCATGGACATTGATTAGAACAGAGTCTGCCAGGCACAGTCTGATTAGACCCTTGGCTTTTCGGTCCATAACATCATACTGAGCTGCCGCAGTAGGATCTGAGGGCCTTTGGACATTCGCATCAACAGCATCCCAAAGATCTCGATCTATTAGCAGATCTTCCATCTTCAGCTTCCACATCTCAAAATTACTTCCATTAAATTTCTCCACCTCTATTCTCCCTGACGAACTCGCCATCTGAATATTCCTGCAACAAGATCAAAAAGTGTCTTCTGCACAAGCTCCCACTCAAATCTGGATTAGTTCAAAAAACCCAACTGCCCACAATTGAAACCAAAGGTGATCAGGCTCTGATACCACTTGTAAGGAAGTTAAGTAGCGGAAACAACTTCCTACACTAACCTTGAGAGGAGGGTAATGCAAAACTTTTTCAGATCATTACAACAGTTACAGAAAATAGAAATAGATATAATAGCATTCATACCACAACACAATGATTTACGTGGGGAAAACCCTTTCGGGAGAAAAACCCCACCCTCCAAAAGCAGCTCAATATTTTATTCAGCAATCAAAAACAGATTACAAAATACTTGCAGAGCAAGCTCTTCACAGGAGTAGCACTAAACAGAGATTCAGAGGCAACTCAATAGCCATAGGACTCTTACACACAACCTCTATCTCACACACCTCATAAATAGGAGATACAATACAAGAAACCGTCAAACGGTATTACAAAACCATGGGCTAAAACCACCCAATAAGGTGTAGCTGACCTTATCTCCCTTCTATGACATGTTAAAGCACACATCAACACGTGTCGCTCCCTTTTACAGCTCATTTATGTATTCGATACAAATTATTTTTCCTATTTCAGGAGTACAAACTTCCGGAGGCCATAACTTGAGAACCGGGTGTCCGATTGACGAACCGTTTGAAGCGCCGGAAAGCTCGCGAAGTGCTCTATCACCTCGTAACCCACTTCGCCGGTTACCTTGTAACCCACTTCGCCGGTTACGGCCACTTTTCAGGGCATTTCAGAGCCTCTAAAGTCCCCAAAATTAAGTTTAAATATTTTATTGCACCCCTCCAAGACGAAAACTTTAATATCTTCAAAACTAGCTGTGACCTTGCGACGAAACTTTAACGGAATGCTTATCTAGCCAACCAGAAGCTTCAGGGAGAGTTTCGCACCATTTCGTGCTCAAATAAAAACTTACTATAAATAGTAACCTCACATAAATGCAAGGTTGAGACACCATTTTTCCCAACACCAATGCCACCATGCACTTTATTGCCATTACCTATTTTAGAGGACCCCATTCGAAGTCCCTCTTCCTCATGTTCAAGCATTGATTCCTTGCCAGAATCCATCACAAAGGTTCAAAGTGCATTTCCTTCATGCCAAACCATTGATCCCTTGTTAGAATCCTCCATGCATATCCAAAGTCCAACCTCATGTCAAGAGGATAATTTAGAGCATGAAGAAACGTGTCCTAAAGAAGATCAAGATCAAGATCCCGAAACTTTATCATCCCATCTAATTGTTGACCAAGACCCCATGTTCCCAAACACTCATGATGATTCCCCTATTCTTGTCCATCCTATCCAAAGTCCTATTGACACTCCATTCCCCGAGCAAGATCAAGATATCCTAGTCCATCCAATCTCAAACGATCCCCTTCCATTTCATGAACACAATGTCCTTTCAAATCCCATTGACATTCCACTTCCTAAGAAAGATCAAGATATCCTTTCCATCCTTTATGATGATCCCATTGAAAGTCAAGAGCAAAGCACCTTTAAAGAGGATTCCAATGATCTTCCTCCTTTTCAAGATCAAATTATTCCTTCAGATCCTCCACAAGATCCACTTGTTCCTCCATCTCCACATCCTAATGCTCCATATACACTCCAAGATCTCATTTCTTGTGATGATCCCATTATTTCTCCCATTCCATCTCTTGAAGAGCCTATCATTGAACCATGTCCACAACATGATCCTAATCCCCTTCATGATTCTAATGTGTCAGTGCAAGATGTTCATGAACCCTCAACATTCATAATTGGTTCTTCCACTTTGGTGCAATCCGATCCACTTCAAGATCTCATTATTTCCCTCATATCATATCCACCTCATAATGGACTCGCGTTTTCTTCCCAAAGAAAAGAGTATCCTACAAGTCAAGATATTCATAAAGGCAAAGGAGTAGATCTCCATAAGCAATAATCCCTTCATGTTAAAGTAAATATTAAGGCTCATGTCTACACAACTCACTCTCAAGACGTTGGTATCCCTCCTTCAAAATCCAAGCATACACCTTCCCCATCATATCTTCCATCCATCTTAGGTCCTTATATCCCTTCATCCTCTATGCAAGGTCAGCAAAGGCACACATCCTTGAGTAAATTTCATCAATCCAAAAGAACTCCATTTCATTCATATCCATCCATGCATTCCTTTCCCCCTCCAAGCAATTTGGATGCCAAGTATAAAAGTCATCAGTCTAGCAATCCACATGTATTCAAGGATCAACATGTCCAATATAATCGACATGTCAAAACAAAGAACAATATGATCTATAAAGAAAAAGAAATATCCAAAAGGCCACAAAGGCCCATTGAGCAAAATAAAGCAAAGTCAAAATATATATGGGTTCCTAAATCCCTTGTGCAAGCAATGCACTCCAAGGAACCACAAAAGCATGAAAAATCAAAAACCATGTGGATCCCTAAGAAGCTCCTTGAAGCACAAAAAGAAAAATCCAACTTGGCATCCAAAATTTCTATTCATCCATCCAAACCTTCCAAGTCTATTCCTCCACCACCTTCTTCATCCGTTTTGGGCCCTTATGTCCCAAAATCCATAGCTATTCCTTCATCAAAATCTCCATATCCAAAATACATCTTTCCTCCATCAGTCCATCACCCCTCAAGGTGTGTGCCAATGTCGATCTTGCCAACATTTCTATCCACTGAAGCCCAGTTCTTCCAATACCCTATCCATTATCCAATGCATATTTTCCATCCTTCCATCCCTCTGGTCCAATCCTTTGCATAAAACTTTGCCTTAGTTTCATCTCTTTTTCCATGTCCTTATCCTACCAACGTCTTTGAGCATACTTTTAAAGGTCATTGTCCATTTTTTTCAAGGCTACTATCCAAAAAAAAGACGCTTGAGTCCTTCTTCCATCCCCTATCACGTGTCCATCTTCTATTGAAAAAGTCAAAATACAAAAAAATCAAAAAAGTGAAAAAAAAAAGAAAAGAAAAAAAAAAGTAAAGAAAAATAATTCGTCCACTGGTGAAAACCTGGCAAACAGGCGCCTTGGGCAAGTACCGTGATGAAAACCTGGCAAACAGGCATCATGCGTAATTTATGAACTTCTTGCACACTCACACTTGGGGGCAGTTTTCCTCCTTCATATCCTATTGCCCCTCATTATCCTATCGAACCCCTGTCATTACCCTTCATATCCTATTGTCCCTCATGTCCAGTTTCCCTTTCCACCTTTGATCTTGACAAGGCTGACGATCTTCATGAGCATCATGCATCTTGTTTGTAGCTTTTAGTCCATCATAGCTTTTGGTCTTTATCCATTTGCTTATTTCAACCTTTCATCCATATTCCCTGGCTTATTGCAACTTTCTGCCACTGTCCCTTAGCCAATCTCGACCTTCAGTCCATGTCCCTTATCCATTCTTGGTCTTGCTTATCCTATCCATATCTTATCACTATCCATACACTCTTTTTCATTCCTTGATCTTGATCTGACATAAGGGCGCGAACTGTAAAACATATTTTTCAAAAAACCTCTTGACATGTCCCTCATGCCATGTTCCTGCTTTACATTGTCATATCCAGTCTCTTGTCCCATCACACAATAGCCCTTGAAAAATTGCATCCGTATTGTCTCCATAATAAAAGGCCTTTGTCTTCCCTCTATCCACCATCATTTCAGCAAGCCTATTTATTTACCTGTCATATTCCTTGCCTTGCTAGACACTGGGGGCAAAGTCATTAAAAACCAAAATCATAAAAAATTAACTAAAGTCCTGAAAAAAGTCATAAAAAAAAAAAAAAAAGGTCCTGAAAAAATCTCTAAAAATCAAATAAAGTCCTGAAAAAAACACAAAAAAATTGTAAAACTCCAAAAGCAAAAAAACAAACATTTTGCAAATAATTATCTCTTTTTGTGCATAGACAACTCACTAAGTATACATCCAACGACTCGCAATCAAACATTGTGCTTTAATGAAATCATGCTTTAACAGATGACCTTTTTCAATCAAATCAAACATTCAAACTGATCCGAGTTGTCATATCAATCAACCTCCAAATCATTTGTCCTTACTATCATGGGTCTTATACAGGGTGTGGTATACTTGAAACCAGACTATGTCTTGTCTTAGACGGGGTACCACATGTCCTGAAATCAGACAGCATGATCGTCCTATCAGCACTTTCAACTTTTGACAATGAAGATTAAGATGTTTGTTTGATTTGCTTGAATTTGTGTGTCTTATCTTTTTATTGATTTATCTTTGGCTTCGATCATGTTCCTATGTTGCTCGATGATGTCACTGAGTGATTTAGAGTGACCGGGATGGCTCATGATCCCTTTCTTTTTGATTGTGATTGTTACTTGTCTATGATGTGTCTGTCTTTCGCAAAAAGGGTTGCATTTCAGCTCTGGCCTTCAATGCCATGATGCTACGCATCCATTTTGCTACATAAAAATAAAGGTTCTCACCTACAAAGTGCATTACTGAAAGCAAGTTTTTCTTCATCTCTAACTATCTTCTGTCTCATTTTCTTCTTACTAACATTTCTTCCGTCCAGTCGGATAATCAGTTCGGTCCAGTGCTCCGATCTCCAAACATATATGCTGCATCCTGCATTCATTGGTTAGTACATTTGCATTCCATCACATATTACATCAAGCATTTTATCCATTTCATACTATCAATGCATCAAAAAGTGCATAAACAAAAACATATCCATACATGTTCCACAATGGTACATAAATAGTGCATAAGTCATCCATACATGGAAAATCACATAAGTCATTTGCATCTCATCATATCGATGCATATCATATCATCTGCCACAATAATATCGGAGTACAAAATCAGACTGTCTGTCCTAAGTATGGCCCGCAGGCTGACTATATAATGTCAAACTACATAATGTCCACTGTCTATCATAAGGAGCACGTGCCTCTGTCACTGGGTGCTCCCTCTATCCTCCTCATCCCTACCATGTCTCATGGATGATGTCCCTCTTGGTCCTGGCTGTGGTGGTCTCATAGGTCCACTCACCCCCATACTGCTCAATGACCTCCGAGAGCGTGACCTGCTCTCTGTCCTCGATCGAGCCCGATATGAAGGCGCTCTCTGCTCTGGTGGAATAGCACCCTCATATAGTGTCCTCCAATACAGTCTCTCCTCTCCGGTCTCTACCAGCATCTGGGCCATCTCCCTTGCACTGGCATCTCTAATCGACCCAATGAACTCAGTGACTCTCTGTCCCTCTCGCTGTGCCTGAGCTATGGCTGTATCTCGAGCCTCTGTGAGTCTGGCTATCTCCGCTCTGAATTGCTCCTGCTCTCTCTCCAATGTCGCAATATAGTCCTGCTGACTCGCTATGGTAGCCCTGCACATCTCCACCTCCTCTGTCCTAGCTATTCCCGGCTCTAGAGGAATATCCTGCAATGTCTCCTGATCAGCTAAGTCTAGCTCATCATCATCCTCCCCACCATCATCTCCATCCCCATCATCATCATCCCCCTCATCCTCATCCTCATCCTCGTCCTCGTCCTCATCCTCATCATCTCCCTCCTCTCTTGTGAGTGGGAAGTCCTCCTGTCTCCTAGGCACTGGAATATCAGGATCAGTCAAAGGCACTGGCCATCGTTGTGCAAACCATGTCTCATACTCCTCTGTCATCCCAACATCCACCACATTTGACCACCACTCCCACTGTCTCTGCTATAGCTATGCAAAGTCGGCATATGCTATGTGTGGCTGAATCATACTCCCCCACTGACTCGTCTCTCTATGAGATCGGGCAAAGCATGCAGTCCTCCTAGGTACATCCTGTGTCTCTCCAAACTGTCGTCTGACCCTCTCTGGTAGGTACATCTCAATCACTCTCTAGCAGTTCACTGGTCGCCCAATCAGGTACCTCTCCTATCTACAATATGGTAGCTCCTCATGATCATCTGACCATCCGAGGCAATCTCGATATGGCCTCCATATGAACTCTCTCAGTCTGTCTAGCTCATGTCGCCAGTACAATATGTATCCAAACGGACCCTATCTTAGTGCTCC
Organism: Cryptomeria japonica; assembly: GCF_030272615.1. Taxonomy (NCBI): domain Eukaryota; kingdom Viridiplantae; phylum Streptophyta; class Pinopsida; order Cupressales; family Cupressaceae; genus Cryptomeria; species Cryptomeria japonica. The sequence continues at coordinate 622,652,741 of NC_081411.1, forward strand.
CCCATAGCTATACACATATGGTCGGTGTGGTACTACCTATCTCTCTGTAATCGGTCGACATATGGCAATGTGCTCAAATGCCCATACCTGAAGCAATGTGACTCCACAACTCAGTGTCTGCACTCCCTGATACGCTATCTGATGCAGCTGGAAATACAACATAGCCAGTACACATGGTCCCCATGCATACACTGTCCCCTCTATCACCATCCGCTCTAGTACTCTTCCCCAGCCAATAGGGAATCCATGTCCTCATCTATCCCCTGCTAGAAGACATGCTATCACAACTACTATCACCACATATCGTCGGTCATACTCGAAAGCCATGCTCTCCCAGCCGATCTCCCTCTCGACAATGTCCAGATCATCTGTGTCGCACTCAAATAGCCTGCATAACGCATCTCTACCTATCACTGGGTCATACTCTATCATCTCCCCATGTATCAGAATGCGGAGGATGCGCCATACATCCTCTAGAGTCACTGTCGCCTTGCCAGTCGCCAAATGGAATGAGGAAGTCTCCGAATGCCATCGCTCTGCCAATGCGGTAAGCAATCCTGTGTTTGCCCTAATCTCGGGCATGTATGTGATATAATATATCCCCAGTCCTGCTAATGTGTCTCTCTCTGTGCTCCTAAGTCTATGTCGTAGCATGAAACAGTCTGGTCGATTCTCCCGCGTGATCAACGGATACTGTCGACTCTGCATCACAATCGGGGCATCATTTTGTCAGTTTTAGGGTTTGCTCCTACGGGTTGCATTTCCTCATTTTCATGTCCAATCAGGGTGTTTTTCATCTACATTGGCCTATCCCACTCTTGTCCCCCCTTTTCAAGTCATTTGCATGCAATTTTGAGTTAAAATTGGGTCATTTATGCACACTTGCGCCTGTGTCTTGTAACCTACGCTTGTGTCAGATGACCTACGCTTGTGTCTTCCTACACAAGCACAGAACACTTAACACAAGCGCAAAACTAGATGACACAAGTGCAGAGGTCATCTTTTTCATCCCCCATGGGCCCCGCAATGTCCTGCAAACACGTCAAATTCATCAAATTGAAAACATGGGTTTTTGAGATCCATACCGCTGCTCCTGCATCGTTCGGTCGTCTGAATGTGCGTACATGTTCTCCAAGGTGATCCGCCACTGGAATGTTTGCCATCTATCTGCAAGTGTCCTTGTCCAGAGCAACAAATCCTCCTCTTTAGCTAGTGCAAATGAGCAATTTTCACCCTCTTGGTCTCATTTATAGCTCTTTGTCATTGCATAGATGGACGTGCATCCTCTCCATCTTATGTTGGTCGCGGTCTTGTGCACCTTACATTGCTTGTCCATCATGCATCCGATCTCCGATTGTCAGTCCGTTCGATCCTATCATTTTTATTGATCAATTGGCCTCTTTTCCGCATGTTTCCGGCCAATTCCTCGAGGGGGCATGCATATGTCATTATTATTGTCTGGGGCATTTTAGTTATTGTTCTTTGAAACAACGCTTAAAATCACATTGTCTCAAAGAGGGGCAAAATGTAGACACCCAAAAATGGTCAACGCTTGCGAAGTCATACTTTAACAATTGCGCATTGCCTCATTTTAGGTTTTTGCGTCGCATTAACATTTCTCCTATGATTCGTACTTGGTCTTTATCATTTGGGAACATCGAGTCATTCTTCTACATTCTTCATTTGTCTCGCTTTCGAATTTGGTCTTGTCGACAACACTATCCAATCATGATTTTGATCGATTTTATCCTATCGCATCAATGTGTGTGCTAATTTGTTATCATTTTGGACATCGTCAATCCTAATTAGGGTTTTGTCCTCTTATCAATCTTATCATCAATCTTATCATTTTGGACATCGTCAATCCTAATTAGGGTTTTGTCCTCTTATCAATTTGTCATCAATCTTTATCATTATCAATCTTGTCGTTTGCGATCGATTTGTCATTGATCGTGGTCATTTTCAATCTTATCATCTTGCAATCTATTTTGTCATCGATTCTTGTCCTCTTGTCGATCTTGTCATTTTACGATCAATTTTGCTATCGATCATTGTCTGTCTTAATTATGTCAATTTGGATCAATTTGTCATTATTCCTCGTCAATTGGCGCATTTTATCAATCAAATCATTTATCACATTGGTCATTTATCAATCCAAAATCAAATCAAATCGAGTCAATTATCTTTCAAGACCTAATTCATCTTCCAGGGTTTTTGATTTAATCATTTAACCTTGTGTGTCATTTCTTCCTCTAGGATTAAATAATTTATTTATTTATCCTAGGTCTTCATGTCGCAATTAAATGTTTCATTTGATTGGCTAATTATTCCTCTTTTTGTGAATTAATTAGTAAATGAAAATTATTAATTGATTCACCTAATTTCCTAATCTTTCATCAATTTTCCCTCTTTGTGAATTATTAATAAATGAAAAATTATTGATTAATTCACTAATTTCTAATTTTCATTAATTTCCTAATTTCTAATTTCTAATTCTTAATTTCCACCTATTTTCTAATTTTCTAATTTTAATTTCCACCTAATTAACTTGTCTCTAGTTCTCCCTATTTTTGTGCTTCATGTGTCATACTCTTGGCATAGCAAGATGTCATAAGGTCCTAGTTCTCTAACCATTGCATTGGAAATATGTCATAATTCATGACATAGAAGGTGTCATAACCTTCCTTTTCCACTCAATTGTGCCATTTTTGAACTCAATTGCCAAAATATCAATTTCATGCTAATTTGTCTTTTCTCCAATTTTTCTATAAATTGGATGATCTTCATCAATCAAGGCTAATGGGTAATCACTTTTGCAATCACATAATCATAGAATCAGATAATGAGAAATAATCACTTCTTCTAGTACTCTTGTGCCAATATCAATCTTGCTTTCACATTAGGTTTGTGCACTTGTAGGTGAGATCCACAAATCCATTGAAGAGGAAAGAAGAACAATGGAGCTACATGGAAGGAGCATTCAATTTTGCATTTGGTTTGCATAATCTTTCATTTTGAATGCTTTGTTTTCATATCTCTATTGAGTGTGCTTAAGATTAGATCATTGCAATTTGTGATTGAGCTAATAATGATTAATATGTCTTTTTATATATTGCTTTGATGATTCCTCTTTCCTATGCTACAATATATATATATATATATATATATATATATATATATATATATAGATTAAGTTTAATATTTATTTGGAATTAAATTTGTTAGTTGTAAAACTAAGTTTTGCATTTAAAAAAAAATTTATTTGACAAATGTAGAAGAATTTTTATAAGAAGATTTTAAATACTTAGGTAGATTAGACTCAAAAAAAAATATAAACACCATGATATTTGTAGGGGCAAGAGGGCCATTTAAGCCTAAATTATAAAGTATTTTTAATTCATGGGGATTTTATTTTAATAAGGGGGTTTAATGACTAGAAAAATTAAATTTAGATCCTAGGTAGTTATGAACTATAAGATAAATTTTGGATCATTTAAAATTGAGATTTATCGTTAGGTTTGAGATTTTAATTATTTATTAATGGAGATTAGTGATAACCTTTTTGGAGAAATATTAGCTCACTGATGACTTAGTTAACTTTATGACCAAATTGAATTTAATTACCTGATTCACACAAAATGTAGTTAAGACCAAACTAAGTTGCATTATTTTAATTAAGTTAATCGTACTAAGCTACGTAGTTTTAAAAAAAAAAATTATTCCGTTTGTGCCCAAAAGTTTGGGCATGACAGCATCATGCAAACCAAACTTCTTCAACAGTTACTTCACATACTTGGATTAAGATATAAAAATACCTTTACTTGACTGAGTAATTTGCAATCCCCCAAAAAAATTCATCTCACCAATCATGGACATCTCAAACTCATTTTGCATGTCATCAACAAACTCCTTGCACAAATTATCATCTCCACTGAAAATAATGTCATCAACAAATATTTCAACAATAAAAATATTATCATGATCAATCTTGAAGTCAAAAACTTTACTCAACTTAAACAAGAATTTAAATATGATTATTAACAATGAAAGCACCAATCAACACCACATCAATAACACACATAACACCAATATTTTTGATGTGGAAAAAATGGTTAAGGTAAAAACCATGGTGGGAACCTACCCACAAAGAGATGATACTATGTTAGAAGTATATGAAATATTACAATGGGCAATGCAGAAGCATTCAGGCACACTGCCTAGAGCTCACTACTCAAACACAATAACAAAGAGGGCTACAACCCTTAGGAAGACTCACTGTCTAACAAAAATATTCATATACATCCGAAAGATCATCAACCGATAGAATAGCATCCCCTCATGCCTAGTTTTAGTTCTGATTAAGATCATATACTGCTCTTCTACACTTCTTCACACTTCTTCTATGCTAATAAAGGATTAAAGAATTATTCACTTATTACACACACTCACTGATATTGTAGATACAATGGATACATCTGCAACAAGATATTACATCAATTTATACAAATCATCAACCTATATTTCAAGGTCAGCTCAACCCATAACACAAATTACAAAATATAACCATACACGCTACAATAACATATGTAGACCAACAAAGAAATAGTAAACAATCTAGAAACACCCACAAGCAATGTGAATTACCAAAAAAATAATCACAACATCACCATTTACTAGAATCTACATCACCATCATACTGAATCTCAAGAACCCTAACTAAACTAACTGTTAAACTAAAAGATATGCTTGCGAACCTCCAAATCATGAACTATCTAAATTGAGGACACAATAGAAGTCCCAAACACTCTACCAAATCCACAAACCAAGATATTGAAATTCTAGAACACAATGCAGAGCAAAAACCAGAATAATGATCAACACTAAACAACTCAAAACCAACATCAATATCGGACCACATTACTCAACCAAATGACTATGCGAACCACAAAAACTAGTGCAGTCACGGTGGGAGGGTCCTCAAAGAGAATAGTCCAGTCTGTGCAACAATAGTTAGACAACAGAAACAACTAAGAGTGATAGAGGCAATGTAAAAACAAACTATATTATACCATGAAAATCGGTTACAAACTTCTGACAACATCTAAGCTCAAAGATTTGACTCTCAGGCCTGAATACAAAACATGTGTGTTATGCAACATTTGAGCTCAAACAAGAATGCGAGCCAACTCCTGACCTCCTAATCTTTAGATCTATCTTTTATCTTCTAAAACTTGATTCTAAATACTTAATTATACTGAGTTATATGATCAAGGGTGATCCATGTCGGCCCAAGGTAAAACAATCGCCGATGAAGAAGATGAAATGTGTAAAACAACAAGGTCAGCCTTTGCCAAAGAGATCCATCTAAAAAATCTATTGGATGAAGTGAAGAGCTAAGGGAAGGCCACCCACATTCCAAGGAACATTGGAAACAACAAACTGGAACTCCATAAGGTATGAAAATGATTTGCAAGATTCACCAATAGAAAATAGGTCGAATTGGATTCGATGTTCTAAGATAGAAAACTATCTCAAATTCTAGATGCGATAACTTGCCTAGAAAAGATCCAAACATCTCCCAAACTTAGGATAAGGAAAATAAACATGTCCACAATCAAAATCTAGCTCTATAATATTCGGTGAGCAAATGAAAAGAAACACAAAATGAAATATTGAAACTGCAAAATAGGAACAAACTGAAAGAAAATGTTTTTTGGTTGATGCAAGATTGCGGCCAAGAACCAGGGATGCTCTTGCATCATACATCCGAGGTTGTTTAAAAAGGGGATCCCTCACTTTTTTGGGGTTAGAGGAAAACCAATATGATCTACCTCAGCCTGAGCAACCCATGATGAATCTTCAACTGGTATGCCATTCCACTTCAGAAGATACTCTCTATACTGCTTATTGTGAGTGCTACGCCCAATTCTGCTATCCAAAATCTCTTCAATTTGGTTTGGTACCTTCTGGGATATCCACTTCTCCAAGTCTACTACATTGTCTTCATTGAATTCTGCCTCACGGTACTAATACAATTCGGCAATGTTGAAAATAGATGAAATACCTAAACTATCTGGTATCTCCACTTCATATGCATTTTCAGAACTGGATTTCCTCAATATCTTGCAAGGTCCAAGTTTCCTCATTTTCAACTTATTATAGGTAGTAACTGGAAATCTCTCTTTTCTCATATAGACTATCACTTCATCAACAACTTTAAATTCCATATATCTCCTCTTCTCATCTGCTTTCTCCTTATATGTCCTCCAAATGTTGTTTGAACTGAGTATGTATTGTCTTCATATGTTCTACAAATTCTTCTACTTCTACACTCCTTTTATCATTATTACTAATGTCTCTCAATTTTGATATGCCTCTAGGGTATGCTTCAGTAACAATCTCAAAAGGTGTTCTTCTAGTGCTCCTATTGACTGGATTATTGTAGACAAACTTTGCTTGTGCAAGAATCAAATCCCAGCTTCCGTTTTTCCATCCAACTAAGAATCTCAACAAGTTTCCCAAACTCCTATTTACTATTTCAATCTGTCCATCAGTCTATGGGTAAAAAGTAGAACTGAATTTCAAATCTGTCTTCATCTTCTTCCAAAGTGTTCTCCAAAAATATCCAATAAACTTAATGTTTTTGTTTGAAACTATGCTTTTAGGAAATCAAGAAATTTGTTGAAGAGATGCAAAATGAATTTGAGATGTCTATGATTGGTGAAATTCTTTTTGGGATTGTAAATTACTCAATTGGATAAGGGTATTTTCATATCTCAGTTTAAGTATGTGAAGGAATTATTGAAGAAATTTCGTATTGAATTTTATAAACCTGTTGGTACAACTATGGTGACCGGATGTAAGCAGACAAAAGATGATTCTCCAAAAGCTAATTAGACTAGATATAGATCTATGATTGGTGTTTTATTGTACTTGACTCAGACTAGACCTGATATAATGAATGTTGTGTGTCATGTTGCTAGATTTCAATTTGATCCTAAGGAATCTCATGTTACTGCTATAATAAGGATATTCAAATATTTAAAAGGGATACCTGATTTTGGTTTGTGGTATTCTAAGAATGATGACTTTACATTGAGTGCTTTTATAAATGCTGATTGGGTAGGTGATGTTGATGACTCAAAAATTACTATAGATGGTGCATTCTTATTGGGAAAGAAGTTGGCCTATTGAGTAAGTAAGAAGCAAAATGCTATTTATTTATCTACTGCAAAAATTGAATACATTGTTAATGCTAGCAATTGTACTCAGGTAATTTGGATGAAGCAGATGTTGAAGGATATAGGAGTTACTTATGATGAGCCTATTTCTATATACTGTGACAATTCAAGTGCTATCAATATTTCAAAGAATCTGGTATTGCATTCCAAGACAAAGCATATATCAATCAAGTTTCATTTCTTGAGAGAGAAGGTGAATGAGAAAGAAGTTGGATTGGAGTATGTATCTACAAAGGAAAAGGTTGCAGATATTTTTATGAATCCTTTGCCTAAAGATACTTTTGAGTATCATAGGCAGACGTTAGGGGTAATTGCCCCTCCTAATGAGAACTAAGATACATAAATTTGCATCAGTCCGGTAAATTTCATGAAGATATTTTATGCTCCGGATTGATGAGTGAGGTTGCTACTCAAGGGGAGTAGTTAGTGTTGGTGGTTCAATTGTTCAGATTTGTGAAGCTAATTCAAAGGGGGATAAAATTATGATTCCCAAGCCTTTGTCATTGATATCAAAGAGGGAGAGAAGCATGCAAAAAAAATTGAGAGAGTAGAGCATATTGAGGTTCGATTTGAGGGAGCTGATCCTTGTGATTTTGATGGAGATTGTTGTGAGTTGATTTATTTCTTTGCATTGATTATTTTTCACATTCATATGTTTCCATCAATGCAAAAGGAGGCTATTGTTGGATGTTGCTGTGAAAATTGTAGGAATGATGTGTTGTCATTGATGTCAACATGTTCTTCTATGTATTCTAGTGTTGCAGTTTGATGGAATGAGTTGGTTTAGATTGTGTTGTAGATGAGCTAATGTAGAGTATAGGGTTTCCATTATGTTGTCTATAGATGGTTCATTCCCATTTTTAGAGGTCTGCATGATGTTTTGATCAAGTTATGAGATCCGGTATTAAGGATGTTATTCAATTGTTCGTGTTATTTGATATTTTGGTTTGTACTCCGTATTGCTCCAGAATTGTTATATGTTTAGTTGTGGATGTGTGGGATGCGTTATGGATGTTTATGTGTGTCTGGAATTTGACTGATTCATGATTTGGAAATTCACAAGTGAATCTTTCAGGTTGACAATCAGTTATGTTGATGTTCTTTCTCTGGTAGAGAGATGATGACGATTCTAGTAATCTGAGTTGTTGTGGTTATTGTGGTGTAATTTACATTGCTTGTGAATATCTCTAGATTGTGTTCTATGCATATTGGTGGTCTGCATTGATTATTGTGTGTGTTATTGAATATTTTCTTTGTTCGGTGGTCTTCTTTGTGTTATTCAATATTCTTGGTGGTTGTAGTGTGTTGTGGATGATTGAGGCATAATTGTTGGAGGTGTTACATGTTTGCGGTATTGATTTGGGTCCAGACCATGTCTTAGATGACATTGTTTTGGTCAGCATGTATTGTTGTAGTGTGTGAGGTTATTATTTTGTAATTTGTATTAAGGGTTTCGGTGACATTGAAATATAGGTTGAGGGTTTGTATAAATAAGTATAATAATCATATGATATATATGTCTATGAGTGTCTATGATCTTTGAGAGCGTTTATGATCAATTTATATGTGTGAACAAGTGGTTTCATCTTTTGAATGTGTGAATGAGAGAAAAGTGTTGCAGAGAAGACTTTGTGCTTAAACATAACTATACTCAAGCATATGGAGATGTTATCTTCATAGTTCATGTGATCCAGATTGTTGTTCCAATATTTTTGTATGTCAGTGAGACCTCTTGTAAGGTAGTGAGACTTCTTGTAAGGTAGCGAGCCTTCCTTAAAGGTTGTAGCCTTTCTAGGTTTCTTATTTGAGCAATGAGCTCTAGGTAGTGTTCCTGAATGCATGTGCATTCCCATTGCAATATTTACATTTACTCCTAATAGGGTATTATCCCATTGTGGGTAGGTTCCCACCATTGTTTTTCCCTTAACCAAGTTTTCCACATCAAAAATCTTGGTGATATGTGTGTTATTGATGTGGTGTTGTTTCATGCTTTAACTATTAATCATCAGATCTATTTTGTTGTTTAAGTTACAGTAAGTTTTTGTGCAAATTGATTCACCCCCCCTCTCAGTTTGTTTCATTGTTTCCAACAATCAAGACCACATCAATAACACACATAACACCAATATTTTTGATGTGGAAAATCCAATAAAGGGAAAAACCACAGTGGGAACCTACCCACAATGAGATGATACCATGTTAAAATATATGGGAAATACACAAACATACAAGTACACTACCTAGAGCTCATTGGTCAAACACAATAACAAAGAGGGATACAACCCTTAGGAAGACTCATTGTCTTACAAAAAGATTTGGATTACATCCAAAAGATCATGACCTGACAGAATAACATCTCCTCATGCCTAGTTACTGATAGACTTATAAAGCACTGAGAGGAGGGGGGGTGAATCAGTGACACCAAAAACAATAGTACTTTAAACACTGACCGATAGATATACTTAAGAAGTTTGTTAAACACTATGCATGTAATCTAAAATTATATTAGTACATTCACAATAAGTAAAACATCCACCATAACACAAGTGTTTATACATGGAAAACCCAAATTGGAAAAACCACGGTGAGATGAGACTCACAAGTTAACTATCTACAGTAATAGGTAACTGACCGGTTAAGGTCTACAAACATGCTCTGCTAGGAGTGAATCTTGTTAAAGATCCCAAAGATATGTTAGGAGCTATACCTTGTTAAAGGTAGTACCCTGTTAGGAGTAACCTCGGTAGAGGATTTCTGAATCCAAACTAATGGATCACTTGGTTAGAGGATTTGTACAATGAATCTTGTTAGATCTTACCCAGTTAGGGAATTTGACTATTGTAGTGATAAGAAAATAACAGGTGGTGTGATTTAGAAGTAGCATGACTTGCTTGAATAGATCCTCTTCTATGCACTCAAAAATGCATTATCGACATACTTTGTGACTTAACTCTTCTGTCTTTGCATCAAATCATCTCATATCATATCTCATCATACATACAAAATAGTTCATCATATGTCATTATATAGAATTTAGATTTCATGGTGACCTTAGGAATTATATCATAATTTCCTAGGTGCAGTGTATTTGGACAATCAAACATAACTCATCACAAAATACCGCCAAAATTTGTCAGTTAGGATAACTCATCACGACCGGTGATAACTCATCACATAATCAATGAATACCAGTTGGAACATCGATACCAGTTGGAGTTAACCTCTATCAACATATAAACCGATTGTCCTCCATTGCTTCTTTGATAATCTCTGCTGGATCTTCAAGTTGGTTTCGAGACATTCTTGTATATACCGGTTGATGACATGTACCGGTTTGACACTATCACAAGAAAAACTTCTAATATTGGTATCAATATAATACAAATAACTTTGAAGTAACACTGGTAGACAAACATATGTGTGTGTGTACATGTTACATCAATGATAACATATGAAGTCATTCATTACAATCATCATCAAGCCAACAATCTCCCCCTTTGGCATTGATAGCAACAATTAGAAGTTTTTTCAAACTATACAGCTAAGTGTGCTTACAAATTTTTTTTTACTCCTACTCCCCCTTTGACAACAATGTCAAATTGAAAAAGTAAAATATATACATATATATCAAAAATTTGCAACAAAAGTTTACATATACAAAACTTGAAAATCTGAATCAAGGATTTTTCATTGCAATTTTCAGAAAAATGTCACTAAAAGTACACTTCAATTGAGAAAAATCATTTTCCCATGTCTCCAGCAAGGTTTCAGTGAGCTCAATTATAGTAATGACCTGTGTACAAAATTCTTCCATTGAATCAAGTGTACACGTCTTTGGAGTAGCCAAAATTTCTTTTGCATTCTTGTATGCTCTTTGTAACATGTCCACTTTTGGTTTGAGTAAATTCTTCAACTCCTTCAGAGATTGAAGTCTTTTTGCCTACTCACAATCATATACATCTAACTGGTTTTACAAATCATCCATAGATTTGCCAAAAGCTAAAATTGAATCCTGTAAAGGTATGTAAGCATGACATGTCCTTTCCAGTTCTTGCTCAGTTTCGGTTCACCTTTGATTGATATCAGTATAAAAGAATGAAACATTAGATGTAAATGCAAGAATTTTCCCTCCTATTTCAATAGCTTTTCTTAACAGATCTTTGTTAAGTGATAGGGAAATTCTCCCTGCATCAATATCCTTCATGATCTGTTCTCCTTGCTTCTTCCTGTAGCTCTTCTCTACATAAGTTTGCGCTGCTTCCTCAAGGGACTTAAGTTGGCCAGAGGCATTAGCAACCAACTGGCCAAGCTTGCCAATGGGAGTTGACAAGTTCCCTGTAGCAGTTTCTGGTAGAAGGCTTGACAAATATCTACAACATTTTGAATCGTTTTGGCTTCCATTCTCTATTCCTTAAGCCTTTTCTTTTGAGCTCTGGATCACATCACATTTGCAAACTCTAACAATTCTAATGCACTCATGTTATCAATATTTATTGGTCCTTTGATTCAAAATGAGTCATCATCATCATTATTATTTTGCTATTTAACTAATGCCTTTTCCAGTTTAGCAGATTTCTCCTTCTCAATTTTCTCTTCCTTTTGTTCTTTCTCCTTCTGTTTAGAGGTCTGTTCATCAACTTTTTCAGCAGGTTCCTCCTGAGTAGCCTATGAAACTAGTGGGAGTTGGGGTTTCACTTGTTGATCATTTACCAGTGGGGGTGGATTATCCATACTTGGTTGAGTTAATGGTATCTCTACTGTATTAACCTATGAATCAATAATTTCAGGTGGCTGCATATCTGGTGCAATGATGTTTATAGATGGATCTATTGTATCCTAAATATCATCAACAAATATTATCGGTTGGGAAGTAGTGTCATCCTTCTTCTTGATAGGATAGACAATATCAGTTTTCACTATTTCTTCCTCATCCATTTCTGGTAGATCAACAGTATCTTGCTCATTATCCTATTGGGAATCTATCAATTTACACATATTTTGATTTTCCTTCACTATTTGACGAGTATCAAATTCAACAGGTTGCACCTTCCCACTAAGTAGCTTCAATCTTCTTGACTTAAAATAAAATTGAGCTTTGTGTTTATCAAGCAATACAATTAACTCATCCTTTGACAAATTAGAAAAATATTGCACAAACACATCATCAATAATTTCTTTTTCTTTCTTCACAACTTTTTCCCATTTATTCAAAAGAATAGTATATAAAGAATCATAAATATCCTTCTCAAGATCATGAGGTAACTGATTGTAATGACACAAATAGATGATTACCTATTGAACAATTTGTTCCTTCTGATCTTCATCAAATGAATCAAAATATTCTTTGACATTATCAAATCTATTTCTTCCCAATTTATTTACCTTTCTCTCAAAATTAGTCATAGGCTTGTAAGACAAAGCATTAATGGAAATAGTCTCCTGAGATGTGGCTTCAACTGGTTTGGACTTCTTGCTAGTTGCCTTTACCTTCTTTGGTTCTTCCTCAGTATCAGTTTCATCAGATTCTGCTTGAAGAATCAATTGTCGACCTCTTTTCTTTGTTGTAGTTTACTTCTTTATGTATACCTTAGGTGTCGGTTCCTTTTTAGTTTGGACACTTCATGTCACTCTAGTACTTTATGACACCAGAGGTTCTTTCTCAGCCTTCTTCTTCTTTCCTTTACCAATACTGGTTGGAGCACTACTGGTTTCAACTTTTGTAGTTTGCTCCACAACAGTATCCAGTCTTTTTCTTCTTTTTGTCCACCACAGATGCCAACAGGTTATTGGCATAACCAATCAATAAGTCATAATCTACTTCATAGCTCATGTCTTCCATTTCATCTTCTCTTGGCTCAATAGCTTCCATCAGACAGAAATCAGTGGTGACTGTGAAAATGATGTCTTTAGCAAATTTTTTCACCACATCCTCAGGTAGCCTTACCCTCATACTCATTTTATTCTGAAATTCATTAAAAGATTTGTTCATTACAATAGAGAAAGTGTTCTTGATCTGAGCGGTTACCAATAGGTCTTTAAGACATTCAAGATCACTAATTCTCGATAGGAAATTTTGAAAGCAAAAGAATAGACCAATTAGTAACTGACCAAACTTGAACTTCTGTCTACTGTCCTTCTTGATTGACTGTATATTCAACATTAATTGACTTCTTATGGCCTTGCAAAGGTCATAATTTGCATTCACCGATTGACCAAAAACTAGTCACAACTTGAATAGCCTCCTTGGTTATAGTGTGTGTCCTTTCCAAATACATATTCTCACCATGAAAATGACTTAGAATAATTCAGATATGTTCCTCCTCAAAATCCTCAAGAAAATAAGCGGCATTATGAAAGCCTTTCTCATAAACCCTAATATACTCTAGTTGAATCTTTTCACTCTTATCGCAAAGGGTTTTCAACTGAGAATAAATTGACAATGATCCTAAATCTTCAATTTTACAATCAATGTAGTTAGACAAATCTCCTTTTACATTGACTCCATCAGGAACTTGAGATAAAGCATTATAAGACACAATTTGTTTCGATTCCACAACCTCCAGAGGTTCTGATGTGATCATTAACCTCTCGACTTGCTTAGATGATGAAGCCATTTCAGATAAACTAGATTTGAAGCGGGATTTACAAAGCAATAGCTCAATTTACACGTGATGCCTTGGTTATCGGTTGATTACTCAAATATACACCAGTTTAGCCTTTACTAACCTTCGAATCAGCTTCAATCACGTAAATCATGACACAAATTTGACAAAAACCAACTATCAATTCTTTCTTCACTCTGCATGTGCTCAAGAATTCTCTCTCGAATGCATTTAGGATAAAAATAACAAAGTAAAACTTGCTTTTATCCCTTTTACCTATTGCATTAAATGCTCGACCACTAGGGTTACAAACCCTAATATACTACTTAATGATGCATAGATTATTAATAGGTGTAAAACTGGTTGATAAGATTTTGGAAAACCGACTAACAAAAGATATCAAGATTTCACACATAACCATCCAAAATTCAAACTCTCTTACCACTCATCTTTCAAGGGGTTCAGAAGTAGATTTATCGCTATGCTCCCCTTAGCCCGGTTGAAAGGCTCAATTCACCAATGCAGGATTCTCCACACTGGGTGAAGGATTATGCTCTTTTACAGGTATATAATTGCTCTTCTTTTTTCAGATTCAGTTCATCTCTTCTCTGGTTTCCTTAATAGTTGCCTTCTGCTTTCCTTTCTGATCATTAGAATGATTAATCGGTTTGTTCTTTCTAGATCTATAGAACTTCGCCATGTGTCTCGGTTTATGACAATAATAATAGGCCATTCCACATGATCTCTAAGGTCTTGCATTGCCTCTTCCAGTTCTCCTTCTACAATTCATAGCCACATGACCATAATTGCTACAAATAGTGCAAATGACATTAGTTACCATTTCCATCTCAAATGGACTAAACCAGTTGACATCGGGTCTCTGCCAGTTTATGTTACCCCGGTTATCATAGGTTCTCATCTAGTTGCCATTAGGTCTTGGATTCATGTGAGGTACTAGATTACTTTCTCCATATCTATATTCAACTAATCTATGTCCATACATATTGCATGTGAAACAATGACCTTCAAATCTCTTAGATACATGCCTAGTATTTGCATTGTAGCTTGTATTTCCATTGGGTTTGTTTCTACACACATTTGCAGTATGTCCAAGCTTATGACAGACAAAGCAAACAAGTTTAAAAACTATCTTATGGGTAGGCTTGTTAGCCTTGGGAGTAGTTTTATCCTTGTGAATATTGCTTTTGGTTCTGGAAGACTCTCCTTTCTCAGATGTGTTAAAACCAAGTCCAGAAGTATCACCTTTCATCCTTTGTGATTGAATCTACTCATCCAAGATGGTATAACTTCTATTAAAATTTTCTAGCTTTCCATTAACCTTAGTGAGTTCTCTGGTAAGATCTTCATTGTGTTTTGAAAGTCTCTCTTTCAGAGATGATGCCATTTCAAGATCTAGCTGCAAGGCCTCTTTTTCTTCTTTCTCTGCATGCCAATGCTTATGCAAAGTAGAATTCTCTTGTTTGATCTTGGCAATCTCATGATCTCTCTCTTTGACAAGGTCTTTAGTTTCCCTCCTAGCTTCCAACTCTTGACTCATTCGGATAGTTAGGGCTTCTAACTCTCTTCTCAGATTTAGCTTTTCACCATTCAATTTTTCATCTTCCTCAACTAATGCATCAATGTTGGCTTCATCTGAAGAACTATTATCAGATATTTTGAATAGTTGTTCTGTTAGCTCTCTCCTTTTGACTTGTGAAGCTTTGACTTTGACCCTTAGGGTTTGAAGCTCATCCTTGGTAGCTTCAAGCACTCTATCCATCTCAAAGTAGTTCATATCCCCCATGGTGGCTTTAGGGTTTCCTTCCAAGAAATTAATCCTTAAAGAATTTAGGCTCTGATACCAATTGATAGACTTATAAATAACTAAGAGGGGGGGGGGTGAATCAGTGACACCAAAAATAATACTACTTGAAACACTGACTAATAGATATACTTAACAAGTTTGTTAAACACTATGCGTGTGATCCAAAATGATATTAGTACATCCACAATAAGTAAAACATCCACCATAACACAAGTGTTTATATGTGGAAAACCCAAATGGGAAAAACCACAATGAGATGTGACTCACAAGTTAACTATCTACAGTAATAGGTAACTGACAGGTTAAGGTCTACAAACATGCTTTTCTAGGAGCGAATCTTGTTAAAGATCCCAAAGTTTTGTTAGAAGCTATACCCTATAAAAGGTAGTACCCTGTTAGGAGTAACCTCAGTAGAGGATTTTTGAATCCAAACTAATGGATCACGTGGTTAGAGGATTTGTACAACGAAGCTTGTTAGAGCTTACCCAGTTAGGGGATTTGACTATTGTAGTGATAAGAAAACAACAGGTGGTGTGATCTATAAGTAGCACAACTTTCTTGAATAGATCCTCTTCTACGCACTCAAAATTCCATTACCAACATACTTTGCGACTTAACTCTTTTGTCTTCGCATCAAATCATCTCATATCATATCTCATCATACATACAAAATAGTTCGTCATAATGTCATTATATAGACATTTAGATTTCATGTCGGCCTTAGGAATTATATCACAATTTCCTAGGTGCAGTGTATCTGGACAATCAAACATAACTCATCACAAAATACCGCCAAAATTTGTTAGTTAGGATAACTCATCACACAATTAATGAATACTGGTTGGAACACCGATACCGGTTGGAGTTAACCTCTATCAACATATAAACTGATTGTCCTCCATTGATTCTTTGATAATCTCCACTGGATCTTCAAGTTGGTGTCGGGACATTCCTGTATATACTGGTTGACGACATGTACCAGTTTGACACCATCACAACAAAAATGCTAATACCGGTAGCAATATAATACAAATAACTTTGAAGTAACACCAGTAGACAAACATATGTGTGTGTGTACATGTTCCATCAATGACAACATATGAAGTCATTCATTACAATCATCATCAAGCCAACAATCTCCCCCTTTGTCACTGTAATTGTTTCTTTGAAATTGACCCTATTTTCCCAAAGAGCAGTGACAAATGTTCCAACAGTTGGAGAGATTGCAACCAAAATACAATCTTCCTCTACTTTTGAGAGGGGCAGCTCCCTTGTATGATGGGGGTATTTTGGGATTTTTGTGTACTTTTAACCTAAAAGTACAAAAAGGAAGGAAAACACAAAACTAAAGAAAGTAGATAACAAAAACCCCAACGGAAGACACACAAATACACACTGAGATTCTAGAATAGATAACCATTACAAGGGGGGTTAAGCATAAGATGGGTTTAAAATATGCAATGATGATGAAAGAAGCACAACAACTCTCAACATACGAAGAGATAGGCTATACTAGCACAGACAAGTCAAGATACCAAGAAACAATGTGTTTCATCAAGTCAATTACATAGATTATTAAACCGTAAACAAGAAATTAGTAACAATAAATCAAGAATACATTCAACACATATGAACTCAATGCATTCTTCATTATTCTTTTGAAAATATCAAAATCCAAAAGCTTTTTGTACAAAATGTGAAAACCAAAAGTTCTCAAAAAGTTTCTCTAGAAAATTCTCCAAAGTTTCCCCTCTATAAGAGTCTCCCCTTTACAATGAAAAAGCCTTGTATTTATAGGTTCTCTGAATAACTACCTCATAACTACTTTGTAACTACCTAGTCTAACTACTTAGGATAACTACCTAAGTTATTACTTCTAGTAACTACCTTTTTTATACAAGTTAGGATTTACCTAACTTATACAAAAATGAAGTCCAAAAGCTAACTTTAGTTACAATAAGTGACATAAATCACTTTTACAAAGAGAATTTCAAACCCATTACATTAAAGAAAGAACTCATTATCAATTTTGTCGAGGTGGCCTCCATGTCTTCATTTGCATCTTTTATCTTTGTAACCATTTCATCATCAACTCTCTGCTTACACTGCGGAGTGTAGCTACATGATGCAAAATGTTAGACAATCATAGCTTTACACTCATTATCTACACATTTGTATGAAATCTTTTGGATCTCCTTTCACCGAATTTCGTAGTCATCCTTTCATTTTTTGATGGATATCAATACTTCAATTTTTCATGGGCTCCAAGGATGCTGACATAGGTTGTAGAATGAGATTTACGTTTAACAAATTTTCTTTCATGAAGGTTTTTAAATCTTTTTCGACATCATCAGTTCATATTCATGTAAAATCTGCATGCACCAAGAGAGCACATCTACACATACATTGCATTCAAATGCATCTTAATTCGAGCATCTCCTGCAATCATCTATAATCATCTCATTTCATTCCTTGACACAATACTCTTCTCCCTCAAGGCATTCTGACAAAAAATTCGCTCATTTTCTCTTTGAATCCATAGTTTCCATGCATGTCTATCGTGGCAATTGCAACTCGGACACTTGAGGAAAGTCCTTTATCCTTTGTACTTTGGACCCATCTAATCACATTTTCTTAAGAGCCTCTAAATATTTTTAAACAAACCAATTTTCTGTATACACTGCAATCATGGAATACAATGTGCCCATATTTCTTTGAGATGACCTATCAAACTATTCATGCACTTTGACTGTACTTGCCCAGTTTGCATGTGTATCGACCAATGCACTTGCAACCATGAGGTTTGGTGGTTGTAACTATGAGATCTGACAAAAATATTTGATGTGCTTTGGTAGATGGTCATATCCTATCTCAAACATCCATATGACACCATGAGACCACATTGCTTTGGTCATCTTGCCACTATGTTTGTGCCTTATCGATGCTTCCACATTTTTCATGTATAGCAAAGCATTCATAACTAAAACACTCGACAAAGATCATCCATTTGATATGCTTGGATGCACCTCTAGGATCTCTTCGAAGGATTTCATTTTATGCCCATTCTGCAATCATCCATTTCACTCATTGAGATGACATCTCTTTGGGGCATTTTGTCGAACAATTCCTGTGCTTTCTCTATGTTTCTACATCCAACATACATGTCCACCATAGCACTTCCAACCATAATATCTGATTGAAATATACCACCATTATGCTTCAATGAATGTCTATATGATGTCCCAAAGCTCACATTTTGGCACAATCGGGAAGGATGCTAGGAAAAATTATGGAATTCGGCTATACACCAGCCAATCGCATTTGCTTCAAAGTTGTGAATGTGCATATCTTAGAATCATCGCATTCCATGAGACTAAATTTATGAAGCATTCTGTCAAATGGTTAACGCACATGGTCTATGCCTCCACATTCTGTGTGAGCATTCTGTGATACAATTAATGTACGGTAACTTCTCTTTCACAAGACACACAAGGAAAAGTGGAATTGGGCTTTACACCAACAAGTGCATTTGCTTGAAGATTTATAAAACCTATTTGCCAAATTCATTTTCTACAATCTTTTCAATCATTAGAACTGATGCGAATACATCGCTTTAGGGTGATGATTTTAAACAAGTAGTGTGCATTTCTTTTGCTTACAAGTAAAATGTCAATGACCACGACACTTGCATTTTCTTGAAAATTTATAACGGTCTGTCAACTAATCTTTTGTGCAACAGTCATTGTTTTCCATTTCTTGAAACAAATATTCCTTAAGGGAATTCACACAGTTTGCATGCAAGTGTACTAGAGCATTCCTTGCTATAAATTTTGTGTTTGATTCTCCATTTTACAAGCTTGCTTACCAACACAACAACAACCCATCCGATAAAACCCTATATTACTTCTTCTCGATGGATGAACATAACTTATAATGTTCTTTCAAATGCTTGAATATAGGTTAGAAAGTTAGGATTTTTGAGCAACTGAGCATATTAGGTTAGGATTGCTCAATTTTTGAGCATTTCTAACCTCCCAAGGTTAGGATTTTGACTTTTCAAGGCAATAGGTTAGGATTGCTCACTTTTTGAGCATTTCTACAAAGGGTATTAAGCAATGGATCACTTGCAACTATTCCATCAGAACCCACATAAAGACTTTTGATTTCTTTTCCTCTTCAAAAAGGGCAAAATGGGAAATATATTGTGTATACACATAAATATGACTATGAGCGATTAAATAAATATTATTTAATAATTATTCTTGTATTAAATAGTTAATTTAAAAAGATTAATTTATTTAATTTCATGTCCTTCTATTAATTAATTTAATTGAAATATTAATTAATTAATTCATTTATCCTTTTCCTCTAATCAATTAATTAAATATCTAATATTTAATTATTCCTTCAATTAAATAAATATCTAATATTTAAATATTTCTTCAATCAATTAAATATCTAATATTTAATGGTTATTCCTCTATCCTATAGTCTCAATTATTAAATGATTTCTTAAATTATTTAATTTCATTTCCAACTCATTCTTCCATCTCCACTTCATCTTTCCTTTTCCAACTCATCCACCATGCGGCTAAATTAATTCAACAAAATTAAAATAAATAAATCATTTATTATCTACTTACCTCCAACCTCCAAAATAAATGAAATATTATGTACGTACACATATTTCTTAAACTTCTTCTATATTCTCTCCAACATCCTTATATCTTAGGAAGGACTTGAGTCCACTTGTCCTCTCATGCCTAAATCTTCTCCAACCATCCCTAGATTCCCTCAGTTAGCAACCCAGTCAAGGTGAGATGAGTGACACTTGTCTTCTCTTTCCCCCTTTCTCTCAACCTTCACCTTTGCTCACAGCCATCCAAATCTGCAGATCTGATCATGATCGTTGATCCAGGCCACATCATCTTATCCTCTCAAAGTCTATAAAATCAGGAGTTTGAGTTGAGAAAGAGTTAGCTTCAAGTGAGTTTTCAAGTTAACCATTTGTGAAAACTTATGCATCCGTGAGTTTTAATCTTGAAGCAATTAGCATAATCATTTAGCATTGCATATCATAGTATTAGTTAACTATCAATTATCAGTCCATTCTTCATATGCCATCTTGGAAGCTATTAGTGCTTATCTAAGAGCACATCATTTGCAACCAAAAACACTGGAGTTAGGACACAATTAGGCTTAAATCATGAAGGTAAAAAAAATGCTTTTATTTTAAATATTCATTTCATGTAGTTTCATTGGTTGAATTTGGATTTCCTGTAGCATTTCTTTTGTATTTTGTGAAACTAACATGTTGTAGGTAGTATTCTGATGATGAAATTCAACTCGACACATTGAAAACAATTTAAAATATTTGAATTATTATTAAAAGAATAATTCAAATATTTCCCATTAGACTTTAATGCCTTGATTTAGGAAATATGACCACAACTTTCAATTGGTAAGGAGTTAGGCTC
This sequence comes from Cryptomeria japonica, assembly GCF_030272615.1. NCBI lineage: Eukaryota > Viridiplantae > Streptophyta > Pinopsida > Cupressales > Cupressaceae > Cryptomeria > Cryptomeria japonica. The sequence continues at coordinate 622,673,886 of NC_081411.1, forward strand.
CCAAATTCAAAACACACCTTCAAGGTAGGAGATGAGCAAATACCATCATTTATTCCTCATGACAATACCTAGGGTGAGGGATTTTAATTATTTTAGAGTGAGGAACATCAAATTTTGTGCATTTCAAATATGGGGCAGCACAAATATAATGAATACATCCACAACAAGATATTACATCAATTTATACAAATCATCAACCTATATTTCAAGGCCGGTTTAAACCATAACACAAATTACAAAATAGTTAACCATACAGACTATAATAACATATGTGGACTAACAACACAAATAGGACACAATCTATAAACATCCACAAGCAATGTGAATTACCACAAAAACAACCGCAATACTACCACTTACTAGAATCTCCATCAGTATTATATTGAAACTCAAGAACACTAACTGAACTGATTTTCAAACTGAAAGATACATTTGCAGATCTCCAAATCATGAACCATCTGAATTTAGGACACACCAAAACATCTTGAACAATATGCCAAATCTGAAAACCAAGTTATTGCAATTCTGGAGCAATGCAAATAAAAAACCAGAACACTGATCAACATTGAAAAAATGAAAACCAACCTCAATACAAGACACCAAATCACTATGCGGACCACAAAAACTTGTGCTCAATCAACTAGAGTTACTTATCACAAAACCCTTTAATACACAACAACTCATCTGCAACATACTAAACAAACCAACTCACTTAATCTGACTGCAGTTCACTGGAACACATAGAGGAGTATGTTGACATCAATGACAACAATACATTCTGGCAAAATTCTCAATAATATCCAACAATATCTCCCTTTAGAATTGATGGAAACATATTAATGTGAAAAAAATCAATGCAAAGAAAGAAACAACTACCAACAATTTCCCCATACAATGCAAATATTCACTCTCAAACCCTTAGGATATTACATAGTTTTTCACATGAATCTCTCTCCCCCTTTGACATCAATACTAAAGGAACAAATTCCACAAATCTCACAACAATATCCACAACTAAACAAATCTAAACCTCTAAACCACAACACTGACTACTCCCCCTGAGTAGTAGCCACCACACATCAATCTAGATCACAAGATATCTCTGTGAAATCCACCAGACTGATGCAACTCAATGCATCTTAGTTCTCATTAGGAGTGGAAATTACCCCTAGATTCTCTTTGAGATACTCAAAGTTATCTTTAGGCAAAGTCTTTGTGAAGATATCTATAATTTGTTCCTTTGTAGACACATACTCTAACCTGACTTCCTTCTCATTCACTTTCTCTCGTAAGAAATGAAACTTGATTGATATATACTTATTCTTGGAATGGAATACCGAATTATTAGAAATATTGATAGCACTTGAATTATCACAGTATATAGCAATAGGAACATCATAAAAAACTCTAATATCCTTGAACATCTACTTCATCCAAATTACCCGAGTAGAGCTGCTAGCAACATGAATGTATTCAGCCTCTATAGTAGATAAAGGAAAAGTATTCTGCTTCTTACTTATCTAAGAAACCAATCTCTTTCCCAAGAAAAATGCACCACCACTAGTACTCTTTCGGCCATCAACATCACCTACCCAATCAACATTAGTAAAAGCGCTCAAAGTAAAATCATCATCTTTAGGATAACACAAAACAAAATCAACTATCCCTTTCAAATATTTGAAAATCTTGTTCATAGCTACACCATGAGATTCCTTAGGATCAAATTGAAATCTAGCAATAAGACATTCAACATTCATTATATATGGCCTAGTCTATGTTAAATATAGCAGTTGACCAATCATAGACCCATATCTAGTCTGATTCACTTTCGGAGAATCATCATCCTTAGTCAACTTACATCCAGGAACCATAGGAGTACCAACATGCTTAGCTTCAACCAAACCAAAATTCTTCAATAATTCCTTCACATACTTGGATTGAGATATAAAAATACCTTTACCCGACTAAGTAATTTGTAATCCCAAAAAGAAATTTCATCTCACCAATCATGGACATCTCAAACTCATTTTGCATATCATTAGAAAACTCCTTGCACAAATTATCATCTCCACCACAAATAATGTCATCAACAAATACTTCAATTATCAAAATATTATAATGATCAATCTTGAAGTCAAAAACTTTACTCAATTTAAACACCAATTCAAATATGATAATTAACAATGAAAGCACAAATCAACACCACATCAATAACACACATAACACCAATATTTTTGATGTGGAAAACCCGGTTAAGGAAAAAAGAATGGTGGGAACTTAACCACAATATGATGATACTGTGTTAGAAGTATATTAAATATTACAACGAGGAATGCAGAAACATTCAGGCACACTGCCTAGAGCTCACTACTTAAACACAATAACAAATAGGGCTACAACCCTTAGGAAGACTCATTGTCTTATAAAAAGATTCATATACATCCAGAAGATCATGAACTGATAGAATAACATCCCTTCATGCCTGGTTACAGGTCCGATTAAGCTCATATATTGCTTTGTTATACTTCTTCACACTTCTTCTATGTTACTGAAGGATTTAAGCATTATTCACTCATTACAAACACTCACTGATATCACAGATACAACAGATACATCTGCAACAAGATATTACATCAATTTATACAAATCATCAACCTATATTTCAAGGTTAGCTCAACCCATAGAAAAAATTACAAAATATAACCATACACGCTACAATAACACATGCAGACCAACAACACAAATAAGACATGATCTAGAAACATCCACAAGTAACGTGAATTACCAGAAAAATAACCACAACATCACCATCATACTGAATCTGAAGAACACTAACTAAAATGACTGTCAAACTAAAAGATACACTTGCAGACTTCTAAATCATGAACTATCTAAATTGAGGATACACCAAAATGTCCCAAATACTCTACCAAATCCGCAAACCAAGATATTGCAATTTCAGAACAATGCAGAGAAAAAACCAGAACACTGATCAACACTGAACAACTAAAAAGAAACCTCAATATTGAACAACATAGCTCGACCAAATCACTATGCAAGCCACAGAAAACTACTGCAGTCATGGTGGGAGGGTCCTCAAAGAGAATAGTCTGAATCATGTAGCAATAGTTAGAAAACAAAAGCAACTAAATGTGATGGAGGCAATGCAAAAACAAACTATATTATATCATGAAAATCAGCTACAAACTTCCAACAACATCCGAGCTCACATATTTTTCTCTCAGGCCTGAGTACAAAACATGCGTGTTATGCAACATTCAAGATCAAACAATAATGTGAGCCAAATCCTGATCTCCTAACCTTCAGATCTATCTTTATCTTCTAAAAGTTGATTCTAAATGCTTAATTACATCTATTTATATGATCAAGGGTGATCCATGTCGGCCCAAGGTGAAACAATCATCGATGAACAAGATAAAACATGTAGAACAACAAGGTCAGCCTTCTCCAAAGAGATCCATCCAAAACATCCATTGGATGAAGTGAAAACTGAAGGGAAGGTTGACCAGATGCCAATGTACGTTGGAAACAACAAACTGGAACTCCACAAGCTATGAAAATGATTCGCAAGATTCACCAATTTCAAATAGGTCCAAGTTGTTTTGGTGTTCTAAGATAGAAAACTATCTCAGATTCTAGAAGCAATAACTTGTTGGGAAAAGATCAAAACATCCTAGAGACTTAGGGTAAGGCAATGAACATGTCCACAATCAAAATCCAGCTCCACAAGATCCAGTGAGCAAATAAAAAGAAACGCATAATGAAATGTTGAAACTGCAAAACAGGAACAAACTGAAAGAAAATGTTTTTTTGGTTGATGCAAGATTGCCAAGAACCAGTGATGCTCCTGCATCAGACATCCGAGGTTGTTTAAAAAGTGAGTCCCTCACTTTTTCAGGGTCAGAGGAAAACCAAGACAGTCTACCTCAGCCTGAGAAATCCATGATGAATCTTCAACTGCTTTGCCATTCCACTTCACAAGATACTCTTTGTACTACTTGTTGTGAGTGCTACACCCAATTCTGCTATCCAAAATCTCTTCAATCTAGTTTGGTACCTTCTGGGGTATCTTCTTCTCCAAGTCTACAACATTGTCTTCATTGAATTTTACCTCATGGTACTGATACAAGTCTGCAATGTTGAAAATAGATGAAATACCGAAACTATCTAGTATCTCTGCTTTATATCCATTTCTAGAACTAAATTTCCTCAATATCTTGCAAGATCCAAACTTCCTCATCTTCAACTTATTGTAGGTACCAACTAGAAATCTCTCTTTTCTTAGATACACCATCACTTCATCGCCAACTTCAAATTCCTTATGTCTCCTCCTTTCATCTTCTTTCTCCTTATACTTGTTGTTCATGTCCTCCAAATGTTATTTGACCTAAGTATGTACCGTCTTCACATGCTCTACAAATTATTTTGCTTCTGCACTCCTTTTATCTTCATTACTGATGTCTTTTAATTTTGATACGCCCCTAGGGTGTGCTCCAATAAAAATCTCAAAAGGTTTTCTTCCAGTGCTTCTATTCATTGAATTATTGTAGGCAAACTCTACTTGTACAAGAATCAAATCCTAACTTCTGGTTTTCTCTCCAACTAAGAATATCAACAAGTTTCCCAAACTCATATTTACTACTTCAATCTATCTATCAGTCTGTGGGTGAACAGTAGAACTTAATTTCAAATCCGCCTTCATCCTCTTCCAATGTGTTCTCCAAAAATAACCAGCAAACTTAGTGTCCATGTTTGAAACTATTCTCTTAGGCAAACAAATAATTTGTTGAAGAGATGCAGAATGAATTTGAGATGTCTACGATTGGTGAAATGAAATTCTTTCTGGGGTTGCAAATTAATCAATTGGATAAAGGTATTTTCATATCTCAGCCTAAGTATGTGAAGGAATTGTTGATGAAATTTAAACTTTAATATTCTAAACCCGTTGGTACACCTATGGTAACCAGATGTAAGTTGACAAAAGATTATGATTATCTAAAAGCTAATCAGACTAGATATAGATCTATGATTGGTGGTTTGTTGTATTTGACTTAGACTAGACTTGATATAATGAATTTTGTGTGTTATGTTACTAGATTTCAAGCTAATCCTAAGGAATCTCATGTTTATGCTATAAAAAGGATATTTAGATATTTAAAAGGGATAGTTAATTTTGGTTTGTGGTAATATAAGAATGACTAATTTACATTAAGTACTTGTAAATATGTTGATTGGTTAGGTGATGTTGATGATTGGAAAAGTACTATAGGTGGTGAATTCTTTTTGGGAAATATGTTGGTCACTTGGGCAAGTAAGTAGAAAAATGCTATTTCTTTATCTACTGCAGAAGCTGAGTACATTGCTGCTGCTAGAAATTGTACTCAAGTAATTTGGATGAAGCAGATGTTGAAGGATATATGAGTTACTTATGATGAGCCTATTGCTATATACAGTGACAATTCAAGTTCTATCTATATTTCAAAGAATCTAGTGTTTCATTCAAAGACAAAGCATATATCAATCAAGTTTCATTTCTTGAGAGACAAGGTGAATGAGAAAGTTGTTATATTGGAGTATGTATCTACAAAGGAACAGATTGAGGATATTTTTATGAAGCCTTTACCTAAAGATACTTTTGAGTTTCTCAGAGAGAAGTTAGGGGTAATTTCCCCTCCTGATGAGAACTAAGATGCATGGATTTGCATTAGTCTGGTGAATTTCAGGAAGACATTTTATGCTCTGGATTAATGAGTGAGGCTGCTACTTAGGGGGAGTATTCAATGTTGGTGGTTCAAATGTTTAGATTTGTGAAGCTAATTCAAAGGGGGAGAAAATTGTGATTCCTAAGCCTTTATCATTGATATCAAAGGAGGAGAGAAGCATGTGAAAAAATCTAAGAGAGAAGCATTTTGAGATTTGAGTTTGAGGGAGCCGATTCTTGTGATTTTGAGGGATATTGTTGTGAGTTGATTTCTTTCTTTACATTGATTGTTTTTCACATTCATATGTTGCCATCACTGCAAAAGGGGGAGATTATTGGATGTGTTGGAATTAATGAACACTGAGAGGGGGGGGGTTGAATTGGTGTTCTACAATTATTAAATTTGTTAACTTGATTCTTCAATCACTAGATGCAAATAATAGAAAGAATATTATGGAAACAAAACCCAAATAAGCATACAACCATAACACCAAGATTTTTACTTTAAAACCCAAAAAGGGAAAAACCACATTGGGATTTGAACCCATAATATTATTATACTATAGCCAGTTCTAAAACAATATTACAGAGATGGAATGCACTTGCATTCAGGCACACTGCCTAGTACGTACTGCTTAATTACAAAACAAGGCTGCTACCCCAGAGGACTCATAGTCCTACAAATGAGATATGGAATTTAATACAATGTATTAACTGGAGTATAGCATCTACAAATGTTAGAAATCAATTCCAATTAGGCTCAGGAATGATCCGCTATCATTGTTTTGATAAACTGTTTTGTTTTGCTCTGCTACTGATTACCGAATCAACAACACTCAAGATGCACACGTGAAACTGTGCTCAATCATTCCCAAAAAGATCACCCAACACCATCTTATATATCCGCACCACCAAAATAAATCTCCAAGTAGTCGCCTTCTCAAAATATCAAAATATAAAACGTGTAGCTTCAAGTCTGTTCAAATCTTCACACAACCATATTCGGGATCCAAAACATATGATCACACACTTCCCATAAGTCAGTCCAATTACCTTGAACTTACCAACAACCACCAGAATCACCTCAAGGAATCTGGTCCACACGTTACACCACCAATAATGAAGATAACCCTGTTTTACTGCTCTACTAGATAACAAACCTTCTAACATGCTTACAAAACAACATTGGAGGATAGGATTGCATGATGATCTACTTCTCATACTCAATCAACTTAACTCTATTAACAAGAACCAAAAACATATCACCGGAAATAAGAAATGCTCACCAAAACTGTACACTAAGTATCACCGACAGTCTTATACCAAAACTTACTCAAGACATCCAGATATCCCAAACTCCATACCAGATAAGATCAATAGGCTGAGTTGCCATCAATGATAACTCCTAAGAAATCTCATGCACCAGACATCATCAATATTCACCAAAGCATCATTGGAATAGTGTCTTAGGCCAATAGGATGTTGCTGAGAAGATTGTAGGAATGATGTGTTGTCATTGATGTCAACATATTCTTCTATGTATTCCAATGTTGCAGTTTGATGGAATGAGTTGGTTTAGCCTGTGTGTTGTAGATGAGCTAATATGAAGTATAGGGTTTCTAGTATGTTGTTTGTAGATGGTTCATTCCCATTTGCAGAGTTTTGCATGATGTTTTGATTGAGTTATGAGATCCGGTATTAAGGATGTTATTCAATTGTTCGTGTTATTCAATATTTTGGTTTGTACTTCATATTGCTCCAAAATTGCTATATCTTTAGTTGCGAATGTGTGGGATGCATTCTGGATGTTTATGCATGTCCTCAATTTGAATGATTCATCATTTGGAAATTCACAAGCGAATCTTTCTGGTTGATAGTTAGTGATGTTGATGTTCTTTCTCTGGTAGAGAAATGATGATGATGACTCTAGTAATTCGAGTTGTTGCGGTTATTCTGGTGCAATTCACATTGCTTGCGAATATCTCTAGCTCATGTTCTATGTGTATTGGTGGTCTACATTGATAATTGTGCACGTTATTGAAGATTTTCTTTGTCTAGTGGTGTTCTTCGTGTTATTTGATATTCTTGGTGGTTGTAGCATGTTGTGGATGATTGAGGCATAATTGTTGGAGGTGTTGCATGTTTGTGGTATTGATTTTGGTCCAAACTATGTCTTAGATGAAATTATTTTGGTTTGCATGTATTGTTGTAGTGTGTGACGTTATTATTTTTTAATTTGTATTAAGGGTTTGGCTGACCTTGAAATATAGGTTTAGGGTTTGTATAAATAAGTGTAATAATCATGTGAGATGTATGTCTATGAGTGTATGCAATCTTTGAGAGTGTGTATGATTGATTTGTATGTGCAAATAAGTGGTTTGATCTTTTGGATGTGTGAAGGAGAGAAAATTATTGCAGAGCAAACTATGTGCTTAACTAGAATTGTACTCAAGCATATGGAGATGCTATATTCAAAGTTCATGTGATCCAGACTGTTGTCCGAATGTTTTTGTAAGTTAGTGAGACTTCTTGTAAGGCATTGAGCCTTCCTTAAATGTTTTAGTCTTTCTACGTTTCTTATTTGAGCAGTGAGCTCTAGGTAGTGTGCCTGAATGCATGTGCATTCCCATTATAATAGTTACATTTACTCCTAACACGATGTTAATAAATTGTGGGTAGGTTCCCACTATGGTGTTTCCCTTAACCAAGTTTTCCATGTCAAAAATCTTGTTGTTATGTTTGTTATTGATGTGGTGTTGTTTCATGCTTTAAGTGTTAATCATCCGATTTGTTTTGTGGTTTAAGTTGCAGTAAGTTTGTTGCATTTTTGCCAACAATCAACACCAAATCAATAACACACATAACACCAATATTTTTGACGTAGAAAAGCCGGTTAAGGGAAAAAATAGGGTGGGAATCTACCCAAAATGGGATGATAACCTATTAAAAGTATATGAAATATTAAAATGGGGAACACGCATGCATTAAAGAACATTGCCTAGAGCTCACTACCAAAAAAAAAATAACAAAGAGGGCTACAACCTTTAGGAAGACTCACTGTCTTACAAAAATATTTGGATTACATTTAAAAGATAATGAACTAATAGAATAACATCTCCTCATCCCTAGCTACAATTCTGGTTAAGCTCATATACTGCTCTACTACACTTCTTCACACTTCTTCTCTACTATCAAAGGATTAAAGAATTATTTTCTAAACACACACACTCACTGATATTGTAGATACAACTAATACATCTGCAATAAGATATTACATCAATTTATACAAATCATCAACCTATATTTCAAGGTTGGCTCAAACCATAACACAAATGACAAAATATGACCATACATGCTACAATAACACATGTGGACCAACAAAAAAAATAGGAAACAATCTAGAAACATCCACAAGAAATGTGAATTACCACAAAAACAACCACAACATCACCACTTACTAGAATCTCCGTCAACATTATATCAAAACTCAAGAATACTATCTGAACTGACTATCAAACTCAAAGACACACTTGCAGACCTCGAAATCATGAACCATTTGAAACGAGGACACACCAAAACATCCCAAACACTCTGCCAAATTTGGAAACCAATTTATCAAAATTCTGGAGCAATGCAGACCAAAAAAGAGAACACTGATCAACATTGAACAACTAAAAACGAGCCTCAATACCAGACCATATAACTTGACCAAATCACTATGTAGACCATAAAAACTTTTGTTGAATCAAATAGACTTACTTATCACTAAATCTAACTGCAACAATGGAACACACAGAGACATCAATGACAACAACACATTCCAGCAAAATTCTCAACAATATCCAACAATCTCCCCCTTTGGCATTGATGACAACATATGAATGTGATAAATAATCAATGCAAAGAAAGAAACAACTACCAACAATTTCCCCATACATGCAAATATTCACTCTCAAACCCTTAGGATATTACACAGTTTTTCACATGACTCTCTGTCCCCCTTTGACATCAATGCTAAAGGCACAAACTCCACAAATCTCACAACAATATCCACAACTGAACAAATCTGAACCTCTGAACCACAACACTGACTACTCCCCCTAAGTAGCAACCACCACACATCAATCTCAATCACAAGATATCTCTATGAAATCCACTGAACCGATGTAACTCAATGATCCCATTTCTCATTAGGAGGGGCAATTTACACTAGCTTCTCTCTGAGATACTCAAAGGTATCACTAGAGAAAGGCTTTGTGAAGATATTTGCAATTTGTTCCTTTGTAGACATATACTCTATCCTGACTTCCTTTTCATTCAATTTCTCTCTTAAGAAACCAAATTTTATTGATATATGCTTAGTCTTGGAATGCAATACCAAATTCTTAGAAATATTGATAGTACTTGAATTATCACAATATATAGCAATAGGCACATCATAAACAAGTCTAATATCCTTCAACATATACTTCATCCAAATTACCTAAGCACAGTTGCTAGTAGTAGGAATGTATTCAGCCTCCAAAGTAGATAAAGAAATAACATTCCGCTTCTTACTCATCTAAGAAACCAATCTCTTTCCCAAGAAAAATGCACCACCACTAGTACTCTTCTAGTCATCAACATTGTTGGCAATTGACACTCAATTGGTTGGTTTCACTATGTTGTCATTAATGGCAACATGGTATCTTGTTCTGACTTCATGTTTTGGTTCACTTGTGTACCGATAGACACTTCATAGACACTACACCAGCATCGACAAGATGGAAGGATTTCTTTAGTTACTGACAATGCAAGCTAACATGGTTTAGAATAAGGTTATCGGTATTGGAGGCCAACATCTCTTGGATCTGAAATCGACAATTGTTTTTGATATTCATCTAGCCGACATGTATATTGATATTATAATTATCTTTGTAATCTGACATAAGGCATGATAAGTTGTATTGGGTATATAGGTCAGTTGGATTAGATCATTTTAATATTGTAATGGTAATGGATATGTGGATGTGAAATAATGCGAATATATATTAGGAAGGAGATGCAAAATATATCAGAGAGATCATGTATGTGAGGATATTTAGGTAAGGGTTATTCCGGTAAAGGGTTTAGGATTTCAGACCAGAACAAACAGAGCTTAACCAAAACTCTATTCTGGCATGGAAGATGCTATCTTTTGTAGTTCAACACTTCTCTAGATTGTAGTCTAGATTTATATGTAGTCAGTGAGGCTTCTTTTCTGATTTAACAGTGTGCTCTAGGCTGTAAGCCTTCCTGCAAGTGCAGGCCCCTATATTTTGTAATATCTCTTCATATGGCCAGTGGATTGATATTGTGGGTCGCAAATCCCATCATTTTTTTTTCGTATTTGAGGTTTTCCATGTATAATTCTATGTGTTATGGTTTTCATTTTTGTGATTGTCTTATTGGTTTCTTTACTTCTTTCAATTATGTATGTACCGGTTGGTGTGTGCATGTTTGAATAAGGCTAAAATTGATCATTTTGGTATAATACTGGATCACCCCCCCCTCTTAGTGTTATTGGATTCCAACAATTGGTATTAGAGCCTGGTGCCTCAGAGGAAGTTTAACAACTTGAGGGAGATCTTGAATCCGGAATCCATGGATATGGGTTTGGAAAAGCAACTTGAGATCACACTTGAAGATTATGATGTTGAAAGGTTGAAGAACTTAAAGCTACAAGATGAATTGAATTCTGCTAAGGAATTCATTCTTGTCCTATAGGAGAGGCTGTCATCTATTCAAACTAGAAGGAAGGAAGTTTTGCAAAATCAAGATGAAGAAGAGAAAGATGCACTCAAGGAACAATGTTAGAAATTGAGTTAGGAGAACATGGTTATGAGAAATTAAATGCAAGCTATAACTATGAGAATGTCTAAAGAGATTGAGGACTAGAAGAAAAAGGAAAAAAATCTTGTTGTATCTTTGAAGAACAAATTTTAAGAATGTGGTAGGTTAGTTCATGAGAATGATATGTTGAGAACTTATTTAGTACAATCCCAAAGTAATGAACAAGAGCTTGAGAGACAAATGATAATTCTGAGAAATGATCTAACTACTGCGAGTATAAAGAGAAATTCAAGATTAGTTCAACACAACTAGATGAGTTATTGAAGAGACAAAGGTAGAATGGAGATTCTAGTGGATTTGGATTTGAGCAAGGACAGAGTTCCGATACTGCTACTGAAGATCAAAACCAAATCCATTGGTAAGGTAGTTCAATGCTTATAAATTTAATGGTAGATGTTTTGTTTGCAATAGATTTGGTGACATGGCTAGGCAATGTAGAAACAAAGCAAATCAGAACCTTGATTCTACTCCTGGTCAATGTTCTAAATGCAATAAGTATGGTCATAAGACAAAATATTGTCGAATGAATGTTAAATGCTATGCATGTGGAAAATTTGGACGTATGGCTAATCAATGTAGGTCAAGAAATTATACCAGTTTTAGAAAAGCAATTCAAAAGAACAATGTTACATGTTATGCATGTAATGAGGTTGGATATATTACTAAATTCTATAGAAGTAGAAATCCACTAGTTGGTAATGAAGGATCAAATGAGAAAGGGAAAGAAAAGGTTAATGAAATCTGACAAGATCATACCTAGAGATGGGTTAGGAAGTCTGAAGAACAATCTGCAGATGGGAATGTACTAGTTACTTATCCGTAAGAAGAGGTTGCTCCTGCACCGATAGGAAGCTCATCTGGTAACTAAGGCATATGCCTTAGGGGTAGGCAAAATTCATGAAGATTCTGCATATTCCCTGGGAAGAGGTTCTAGAAGATGTTCTAGACATTGGAGATGCTTATCCAACATGTATACGTTTTGTTTGAGATCCGGTATCTTTCACTGGAAGTCATTGATGTCAATGAAAGATTAGGGTTTTTCTTGGAGGATAAAAGGTCGAATTCACTTCATTTTTTATCACCTTGAATTCAAAGAAACTCAATGTGATTAAGAGTGATTTAGAGCAATCAAAGACTATTTAGTGCGATCAGATATCTTCTTGAGCAATTTCACCGATGACTAAAAGAGTTTGTTAAGGGTTTCACCAAAAGTGATTAACAAGTATTTATCTTTAATCATGAAAGCGAGATCATCATGTATTCCTATCTTTATTGCAAATCCGACTGTTGTTGAAGTCAAGGACCGTTCCAGGCCAACTTTCAAGTGGTATCCACATGTGGCTACCCTGGAAGATTCAGTTGGAGCATTTTCCCATGTTTCAAAGGGAGTTGTGTATGTCGAAGTTGTTAGGGCATACATACACTGTCACATTGAGGATTGGGGACATTTGATATAAGCAGCATGTACATGAGCGAGCTAATGGGATATTTTGGAAAGATCAAACCTGAATACAAGAACATTGAAGACTTAGGGTTTACCAACATTCTAGATATTATGGAATTTGAAGATGAAATCTCTATGTATGTTTTGAGCAGAGTGCATTGAGAGTTTATCTGGTTGGATAGACCTTACAAGATCATAAAGGAATCCATTAGGGCAATCACTGGTTTACCAAAGGTCGGGAAATGTCCAGATAAGAAGGTTTCTAATAATTATGTAAATAAAACCATCGGTGCAACATCGAACAAGAGATCTATGAGAATCAAAACTATTGTCGACACAAACATTAGATTCGGTAGCATGATCATCGGTTATAAGGTAACTCAGTCAAACCGACAAAATTTTGTTTCTAGCTCCTACATTTTCACAGCTTATAAGATGATGAGAGAAAATGAGAAATTGGATCTATGTGGTTGGATGTTGGATGAATTGTTAATAAACCTAGGAAAGATTAAATGTGAAAAGAAAGGGAATTTCTAGTATGGGAACTTAATTGTCTGCTTAATGTTATTTTTCATGAATGACACTCCCGATTTTGGGAAGAGATAATGGGCATTTGATATCCCGGTAGGGAGACAATTGAAACAGTCAATTGCTACATTGGGCAGTCAAAGAGGTGAAAAAGTATGGGGAAATTTTAAGGGATTCCAGAAGGCTATGAAATCTAGGGAAAGGATTCCTAAGCATATTGTTGATAAATACTCAACTGATATATGCTTCATGGTGAAGAAGGATGAAACACTCATGGAAGCAGTTAAGCCCTGAAAGATCTGGATTGAGGAAATGGGCTATGAAGTTGATGCATAGATCCTTGATGCTTATGCAAAAATGTTGATTGATGCACCTGTTGATGAGGCTGAGAAGCCCCGTGGTACTAAAAAATAGAAGACACAAGAGGTTGAAATAGAGTTCTACCAAAAGAAAAGAGAGAAGTAGGAAGGAAAGGCAAGCAATTTTGTTGAGAAGGTCTCACAGGACATTAAAGCATTGATTGATGCTATCCTAGAGAAAGGAAGGAAGAGGAAAGAACCATAAATATTCATTGAGTCTATTACAATTGAGTCTACATCTGAGGATGACATACCCCTAGCCTTCAAAAGGTTTATAAGGAAGAAAACAAAGGAAACCAAGGTAGAGGATAAAAAGCAACTGGTCAGGTTAGTTACATTCAAGTTACCGGCATAGAAGAAAGCACCAAAAGTAACACCTTCAGCTCCATTCGATACTACAAAAAGGAAGAAGAAGAATGACATTGATACGACAATTCAATCTAGTAATGTAACTATCATTCCACCAAAAACTTGTGCAAAATTAGTAGATGAAATAACTAAGGATGACATGTTAAATAATTTACAGTTTTACTATGATCATTTAGAGAATGATGAACAAAGAGAGGTAGAGGAAACAATATTGTTATATTTGGATATTTACACTAGTACATTTGGGGCTCATTTTTGACGACCGATAGTTAGAATTTTGACTATTTTTCATTGGATTGCTGACAAACGAAGCCATCAAAAACTTGTAGTCGGACATTCCAACAGTGCCCGATAATGTCAGAATTCTGACGACACCTTGAACTCTTCTGACGACGGCCATGACCGCTCATCCAGTGAGAGAATGTCATTAGGCATAGAGCATCCTCATCGGATGGACGTTGGAATTCTGATGCCTACCAGGAACTATGCATCAACAAGGATGTTGTTTGTCCGATGGTTTGGTCATCGGTGCAAATTTAGGAGGATGTCAGAATTATGACAAGGATTTAAGGAATTATGATGAGCGTCCAACATGAGAGTGTCGTCAGACATACAACATCCTCGTCAGATGTTTTGTTGATTAGCATCATAATTTTGATGCCTACCAGGAACTATGCACCAACATGTATGCTGTTTGTTTGATGGTTTGGTCGTCGATGCAAATTTAGGAGGATGTTGGAATTCCGACGAGGATTTAATTTAATTTTTTAAAACTAATATGCAGCCAATTATTTTTCGTTGGGATGAGGATTTGAGTTATTACCCATAATAGTCTTGGAAGGTGTGTATGAGGGTCCTTTGCAATATGCAATTCCCCAAGTATGAAAATGAACTACTACATTAATGGTGCTTCTTGGTTCCCTTTTAGTATGTCCTACTACATGGACCCAAGTAGTTCAATTTTAAGTATATTGGGATGAATTTCAATGGCATTTGGAATCCCACATGAAGCCACATTGATATTTTATCCATTAATGATATTCATAATGCCAAGGGTGGTAGGTAGAGAGGGGTAATAAAAAATGACAAGAATGCGGTTTGAAGGTAGGGGTTGGCAAAAGGGATGATGGCATTTACAACTCTAAAGTTCCAATGAAGATATGAGCGAAAGAAAGTAATGGTTGGGAGGTGTGGTAGGGGAAGGTTAAATACCTTGATGGGGATAGCGAGAGAAGTAAAATTGAGAAGGGAGTCATTTTGGGAAGGTTAACTTTGTCACTCTATTTTCTTACACAAACTCATGAGATTTACTATGCTTTCATACTTTGACCTTTAGGGGACTTAGACAAACACTTGGAAGATAAAGGGGAAGGATCTACATAAAAAGTGATATCAAGGAAAGTTTCAAAGTCAATAAATGTGCATTTGAATCCATGACATGAGTTACATGAAAAGGGGACAAGACAAGTCTAACCTAACCAATTTATCTTTCCCTCGAGCAATTCAAAGATTGGATATTCAAGAAAGTGTGGGCCTTCCCATGTTGCATCCTTAGAAATAATATTATTCCATATAATCAAGTAATTGGTTATGGTTTTTCTCTTGAATTTCTATTTTTTGGTCTCTATGACTTGGACCTTGAGGAGTCCTACAATGAATTCCTCGAGGCACTCACCCATTTTTCTTAATAATTGGCAAGGTATGAAACAATCTTATTGGAAATGTTTACTTTTTTTTTTTCATTTACAAATAAAAAAATCATTGACCTATTAGAGGATGTCACCTTGGAGGCCCTTCCAAGTGCACCTATCTTTGATTTTCTTATAAGTTTTAAAATACTACTAGTGGCTCAGAAAAAGCAAGTAATGGATTACCCTTAGAAATATTTGCATGAGGGCCAAAATATATTTATCATAGATTGAGAATCTCCTTTTTGCCTACTTGGATTGATAACTTTGAAAGGCAATGGGGTGCTTTTGCATGAGTGTGACTTTGATTCCCTCTCCAAAATAAATGGAAGAAAAAATTTAGTAATAGCTAATAGAGGACATGACCTCATTACCACCTTTAGCTTGTCAAAATTCTATTGTTTCACTTTCATCTACTCAAAGGCTCCTTCCTTTGTTAGGTTGGTTAAGGGAGTGGTTAGCTATGATAAACCTTTATAAAATATTTTTTAGTAACTCTATAGGCCAAGGGGTAGAGGCAAACCCACAACCCACAACCACCTTGATCTTTTCCCAGTCTACTTGCACTCCCTTTACATTGATGATGTGCTCTAAATATGTAATTTATACCATAGAAACTTCATATTTAGACTCTTTATAAAAAATAGTCTAGGAATCCAAAAATCCCAACACTTCATATATGTACCTTAGGTGCACTTCCAATGTCTCGCTATAAATGAGAATGTCATCAAAGAAAATGTGGACAAATTTCCTCAAATATTTTACAATCCATACAAGAGTAGAATGTTGTAGGCACATTTTTCAAGAAAAATAAAATGATAAATATTCATAGTGCATATAGTTGCATCTAAAGGTGTCTTATATATATCCTCCTCTCAAATATGGGTTTGATGGTGACCCAATTCAAGGACTATTTTTTAGAAATAGATTACTCCATGGAATTTGTTAATTAGCTTATCAATCCTAGGGATTAGGTACCAATTTGTTATTGTAGATACCTATTTAGTATTTTGTATTTAATGCACACTCTCATTGTGTCGTGCTTCTTTTTTACCAAGACCACCAAGGAAGAAAAAGGGCTAATCTAGGTTGAACATACCCTATTTCTAATAACTCCTTTATTGTGTTTTTCATTGTATTCCTTTTATTATTTGAGATTAAGATAAGAGGTAGTGATAATACTCACAAAGTACAATACATAAA
This sequence comes from Cryptomeria japonica, assembly GCF_030272615.1. NCBI lineage: Eukaryota > Viridiplantae > Streptophyta > Pinopsida > Cupressales > Cupressaceae > Cryptomeria > Cryptomeria japonica. The sequence continues at coordinate 622,691,070 of NC_081411.1, forward strand.
AAACCACACTCATTCTTATTATCCCTCTTTAACTCAGTGGAACATGCTCACATAGACCTCTCCAACATGTATGAATCCAAACCCCCTGTCCTTGAACACTCCAACACCATAAGACCTTCCATTAGTCACTCACCCTAGTACATGCTCAATTAGGACTTCCAATCCCCATTCAAAGGATACAATGAATAAACCCAACACATATAAATCATAGGCATCCCAAGAAGGATTCTCAACATACACAAAAGGGGTCTCTACTCCACCAACCAACCAAAGTACAAAGGAAGTCTTACTATTACACCACTGTCCTTTTATGTCAGTCATGTAGGCTTGGGATGATCATGAACATGGCCTTCCTCCCCTCTCCTCAGTGCCTCCAAAAGGCTTCTAGGACTTAATAGGGTCCACTTACTAACCTTCCCAAAAATCCAACCACTGAACTTCCCTTCACACCCTATTTGGCAAACAAGGAATTGTTGTCTCACTAGTTTTGCTAAGGTAGTCACGGTCACTGTTAACTTAGGACAGCCAAAGGTTTTCTTAGTTATTGGTTCTTCAACTTGGTGACCCTTTCACTTGTTAATGGAGCCCTCACACATTCCTCTTTCCCTTCACTAGACTCCCCAAGAACCATTGATGCATTCACAGTGCTTCAAACTCCATGAAATCACTGTGTTTCAGATCATGACTCAGAAATCAATCCCTTGCATTCAACTAGCATGTGCCAAAATTACTCATGAGCCCCTGAAAACACCAAAATATGAAAAGGCATGATATTTTACAAGTTCCCACTAGTTTTGGTGGTTTTACTATGGCTACAAATGATTACATTATTTATGGTCACTGTTAACCCTAGGAAGGGTTTTGACAATGCTTTACAAAAATTGGAATATGTTTTTCAAAACAAAATGAAATTAGATGAAACCAAAGCCAAAATAGAGGGGATTTAGTCCTGTTTCATCTCCAATAGGTAATAAATGAAAATCAACAACAAAATTTAAGGATCCAAGGCCTATAAGTGACTATCATGTGGAGTAACACAGGAAAAGTGCAGAAAGCTTTAAGATTTTATTGATTTCTCCTTAGTATATGGCATTCCAACCTTACAATGAATGAGGATAGGAATTTTTATAGGTTTCTCAGCCTTCCCAATTCTTATAACTACCTTTTAAACTCCACTTAACCATTGGAGACATAAAATTGCCCTTTACAAAGAAAAGTTGCTCATGACAATATTTGTCAATAATGACAACTTTCAACATTTTGTTAAACCATGACCTTAAATAAATTGAAATAGGTCCAAATAGACATGAAAGGACCTTTGGAACCAAATTTTATGTTATTACATCAATTTGACCCATTTTGACCCATTTTGACCCATTTGCACAGTATTGTCCAAATCAGGACCTTCCTAGGACCAACTAGACAACTTGATTACATGAATGGTCAAATGACCTTATTACAATGCTATTGGTCTCATTAGACCTTATTGACACAAGAAAACATATAGAATTTAAAATGTTTATATTTGAACCCATATAGGTCATTGGAATCGGGAGGTACACTTCGTTCTCTTGGTGCTCCTGCACTAATGATCATCAAATGAGAACTATTGCCTATCATAATCACTATGCATAACGATTTTTTGTTAGAGGGATCAAGTATTATATTAATAAAGTAATGAATTTACAAGGCTACTTTAATGCATTTTATTCCTACCTCTAGGAGGTAGCAACTTTTTGATGTGCACTCTTGTAATGCCTCGCTAGGACGTTAGATACTTGATCAGTCCCAAAGACACTGAGAGGGGGGGGGGGGTGAATCGGTGTCTAACCGATAATTGAAATATTTAAACTTGTTTGCAACTTTACAACCCAAATTAATGTACCGGTAAACAAGAAATAAAGAAATAAAGAGAAATAAGAGAGACAACATCAATGCACACCATAACCCAAGATATTTTGGCGAGGGAAACTGGTTGGGGAAAAACCTTGGTGGGATTTATGACCCATAATATTTACTCACTGGCCAATGTGAATAAATATTACTGATACAATATGGGCCTGTACATGCAGGAAGGCCAACATCCTAGAGCTCAATGCTCAATCACAAAAAGGAGTCATACCAACTACAAAAATGGATGACTAAATCCAATGACAATGTACTGCTGAAAATAGCATCTACAATGCTTGATTCAGTACCAGTTTAAGCTCTGTCAAATACCTCTTCCACAAAACTTTCTTCGCTCTACTTTTCTCTTATTTGCTCATCAAAATATTACATCAAAATGCATATATAGATATTCGCTCTCAAAATCCACTTGCATTAATTACCTATGTATACCTATCACACTTTTTACATACCTATGTCACTGACAAAATTACCTATAAGATCTCATACATATATGAGTATTTACAATACATCATGTCGTCTATACAATATAATTACAATACAAAACAATAAAATTTCCATGTCGGCTGGGGTGCCGGTAAGATCTTCTATCGGTGTAGACTGGGTGCTGGTGAGAATAATATTGTTGTGCTTGCCAGTGCTGGTAGATGATGTTTGTTACCGGTGTATGCTGTGAATCATATTACTAGTTGGTTTTCATCAATGACAACATCAACTATTCTCATCTGAGTGTAGAATGCCAACAATATCCCCCTTTGGCATTGATGGCAACACTCATGAGAAAAATCCAAAAACTGATATCCAAAAATGAAGTCCAAAACTGATCCAAAAATAGGAGTGGTTTTTCTTTTTCTAGTTTCTCAATATTTTCCTCAAAAACTGCCATTTCTTGATTAAAAATTGAGGTAAGTTCCGAAGAACCTATCATATTGTCTTCTATATCATCAATCTCTTTTTGTGTTTTCTTTATCTCTTCCTCAATGTCTTCTGTCAAGTTGTGAGGCTTGCATGCTTCCTTATATAATTCTTTATATTCCAGAATGGTGGAATTAAGTACCAGTAATAAGGAATCAATGTGCTTAGTACAATCCTTGATAGTTTTATTAAAGAATTAATTTTTCTCCTTATTCACCCTTTCCTTAAAAATCTCCTCATTAATCTTATCTACAGTTAGAATATTTGAAGCAATAAATTTGGACAATGTGTCCAATTTACCTAAAGATCCATCAATATGATCTATCTTACAAGCCGGTGCAATCATCTTCAATATAGGTAATGTGTCATTAATGGCCTTAAATGCTAAGGCATTGCAATCTGTGATCCTCTTAATTGAATCCAAAAGTACATCAATCAAATTTGTAGGCCTGAAATTCATGGTGGAAGTGCTAGGCTTGGCTATAACTTTCTTTTCTTCAGATACTTGTCCAATTGCCTTAACCACTTCTTTATGGAATTTCCATCATTGACCTCCTCTTTATTCATTGTTTTGCTGACTGCCAGTTTAGCTATGCTCTGTTCAGGTTCTTTCTCTGCTGGTTTCTCTACCTTCTATTGAGTGTCATCATTTGTAGGTTCAGTTTGTATTTTTACCTCTGCTTCTTCCGGTTTCTCAATGTTAGGCTGAGTAGCATCTGGGATGGTATCAAGTTTCTCAACTTGTGCTGATATCTCAATGTTTTGATAGTCAACAGTATTGACCGGTGACTCAGAGATTTCAATATTTGTAGCATCAGTTTGTTTTACCTCTGTAGTCTCTTTGTCCATTACAATGTTGAAGTCTTGTGTGTCCACATTCATGGTAAAAAGAACTTCAGATTTTGGATTGGTGTCATCTCTTGTTATTTCCTCTGCCTTCTCTTCCTGTTGACTGTTAGTTTGTATCGGTGCCTCTACAGTTATTGGTGGGGTGTCCTGTGCTGGTGGAGGAAGGTTATCCTTGACCGTTATATTAGGTACACTACCAATTTTACCTTTACCTTTATCCTTTTGATATACCTTTGTAAAAGACTTATCCATTTTCTATCTATCCTTTTCTTCTTTCAACTCTTTTAAATTTAGATGCTTTATCACTTTATATCTCAGAAGAAGTAACAATCGGGGAAACATGAGCTACCAGTGTCTTGTCTAACTGACTTTTTACTTCAGCAACAATACCACCAAGACTCATCAACCTTTCTGTAACTTCTTTTACCATTTTAGAAGCATCTTTCATGAATTTGTCTCTTTTCTTTCTTCCTTCATCATGGCTACATCACTTTCAATTGTTTCAGCACTACCAAATATTTTCTCTGATGGTTCCAGTGGAGCATCTAGGAGTATTTTTGCATATGATTCCAAGATATGAGAGTCCACCTCATATCCCATTTTAGTAATCCATACTATTCTAGGTCTAACTTCTTCCATCCAGATTTCATCTCTCTTTACTACAAAGCATATTTGTTTATCATATTTGTCTACGATGTTTTGGGAAATCCTTTCTCTCTGTTTCATTCTAGTTTGGAAATTATTGAAGTAATCTTTGACCAATTCATCACTATTAGCTCCCATACTGGTGATTGCCTACTTTATCTGTTTTCCAACAAAAATATCATAGGCAAAATTCTTATGACCTATGCCGAGGATCTCCTTAGAAAATTAAAGCATTAAACATACCAACAGATTTCCAAATTTGAATGTTCCTTTCTTGTCACCTTTTATCTTATCCAAATTTTCTAGCAATTCATCCTTCAACCATTCACAAATATCAATATTTGCATTGTTTACAATCATCTCATGTGCACTGTGAATGCATGAACTTGACACAAAATTCAATCTATTTGTGTAACCAACTTTATATCCAATTATCATGCTAGCAAATTTAACTTTTTTATCCTTTATGTCATTAACCCTAAGTGACCGGTTGTCATATGTAGCTTTGGTTAAGCTCATAACTTCCTTGTTAGGGATTTTCTTCTTCTTGTTAGGTCTAGAACTAGTGGAGGGTAAGCCAGTAACAAATTTAATAGCTTCCTTGGTAATCTTGAATATCAAGTCCAACCACATAAATTCTCCGTGAACTCTGCTAAGGACATAGCAAATGGCTTCATCTGAGAATTCTGGTATATGGAGCATGTCTATGAAACCTAAATCCTCAACTACCTTATGTTCTAGTTTCACTATCCCATCCTTGTTAGTAATTACATTCATGTACATGTTCATCAAATCTTTAGATCCTAAACTTTCTATGTTGCAATGTATCCATGCCATAGGGTCTTTAGTGAATGTGACTCCCTTCGGGATTTTGGAAAATGCACCAATAGAATCATCCTATTTTTCTATCTTGGGAATGATCTTGAAAACATGTCTAGGTTGCTTAATGTTCTCCACAATGGTAGGGTTTGCTAAGAATTCAGGAATAGAAGATGAAGATGCCATTAAGAAAGATAAATACCTCTTAACTATGAAATCCTTGGATGCCCTAAAAAAGATTTTTTCTGCTTTGCCTTTAGAAAGCCTTTGCTCAATTTCACTCTCTTTGAATGCTTGGATGCTTGGTGAGTTGAAATGAAAGGTTACAATGCCTTTATAACCAAAATTTTGACTTACAACCACAATAAATGCTCGTCGATGAAGTGAAAAACTCCACATATCTGCTGGTAAAGAAGAAATATAACTTCTTACCATCAACCAATGGTAAATGCATGGTTTTCAATTTGTTTCCTTACCCCTAAGGATTATCCCTTAGTTGGATAAAGAATCTCCTGCCGGTGTAGGATTACCCTATTTTGCCGGTGCAGTGACAAATTCATCACCTTTTTGATCTCTCTTCCTAATCCATTGTTTTGAAAATTCTTGCTTGATTTCAGTCACCTTCTCTTTGCCTTTGTTATTAGATCCTTTATTGTTCGCTAGTGAATTCTTGCTTCTACACAATTTTGCAATATGCCCAATCTTGTTACATGCATAACAAGTTACATTGTTTCTCTGAATAGCCTTTCCATAACCTTGACCGGTTTGAGTTCTGCATTGATTACATAAATGTCCAAATCTACCACAAACATAGCATTTCACATTCATTCTACAATTGTCTGAGTTATGACCATTTTTATTGCATTTGGAACATTGAGCGATGGGTAAGTTTGTATTCTAATTATTCCTAAATCTTCACTAATTTGCTCTATGACCAAATTTGTTGCAATTAAAACATTTCTCATTAAATTTATAATCATTAGGTTTCCTTACTGGTTTGCTGTGATCATGATTGTTTACAATCCCTGAGCTTTCTCCATGTTCAAATCCAAGTCCAATTGTTTCTCCATCAGGTTTCTGACTTTTCAGCATATCATCAAGATTATCTGAACTTTTCTTGAATTTGTCTTTGTATTCATTTGCAATGATCAACTCACTTTCCAAAGTGCTAACTTGTCTCAAAAGTTCATCTTTGTCATGTTGCATGTGAATCAAATAAATTTTGAGCATATCATTTTCATAACTAAGCCTTTGAGTTTCATCTAATCTTTCATTAAGTGTTCTAGCCAAATCTTCCTCATTCCTATTTCTATCTTCAATATCTTTGCATAGTCTCATGGTTAAATCTTGTATCTCATTCTTCATGTTACTATTTTCTTGTCTTAGTTTGTATGCAATATCCCTAAGAGTTTCTTTTTCTTCATCATCTTGATTTTAAAATTGTACATGTAATTATTTTCTCTTCTTCTTTGCTATAACCAAGTTATCTTGAAGTGCTTTGATAAATTCCCGAGCAGTTCTGAGTTCATCTTCTAGTTTGATATTCTTTAAATATTCTGCATCAAAATCTTCAAGAGATCCTTCCAATGGTTGTCTCAAGCTTTCCATTAATACCGGTTTTAGAATCTTCCTCAAGCTGTTAGGCTTTTGCAAATAGAGGACTAGGCTCTGATACCAATTGTTAGATACTTGATCAGTCCTAAAGACACTGAGAGGGGCAGGAGGGGGTGAATCAGTGTCTAACTAGTAAATGAAATATTTAAACTTGTTTGCAACTTTACAACCCAAATTAATGTACTGGTAAACAAGCAATAAAGAGAAATAAGAGAGACAACATCATTGCACACCATAACACAAGATATTTTGGCGAGGAAACCCAGTTGGGGAAAAAACCTCGGTGGGATTTGTGACCCACAATATTTACTCACTGGACAATATGAATAAATATTAATGATACAATAGGGGCCTACACATGCAGGAAGGCCAACAGCCTAAAGCTCACTGCTCAATCACAAAAGGAGTCATACTGACTACAAAATTGGATGATTAAATCCAATGACAATGTATTGCTCAAAATAGCATCTACAATGTTTGATTCAGTACCAGTTTAAGCTCTGTCAAATATCTCTTCCATAAACCTTTCTTCGCTCTGCTATGCTGTTATTCGCTCATCAAAATATTACATCAAAATGCATATACAGATATTTGCTCTCATAATCCACTTGCATTAATTACCTATGCATACCTATCACACTTTTTTACATACCTATGTCACTGACAAAATGACCTATAAGATCTCATACATATATGAGTCTTTACAATACATCATGTCAGATATACAATATAATTACAATACAAAACAATAAATTTTCCATCTTGGCTGGGGTGTCGGTAAGATCTTCTGTCAGTGTAGACTGGGTGTCAGTGAGAATAATCTTGTTGTGCCTGCCGATGTCGGTAGATGATGTTTGTTGCTGGTGTATGCTGTGAATCATATCACCAGTTGGTTTCCATCAATGACAACATCAACTATTCTCATCTAAGTGTAGAATTCCAACACAGGAAACTCCGAAGGGATAAAGCTAAAACACAAGAATAGAGTGCAAATATTTTAAAAAAAAAATTAAAATAGAATAATGATACATAGAATTATCATTAAGTTTACATTACACTACAGAAGACTTAACTAACACCTAAAGCGTTTCCCAACATGATTACTAGATTCAACATTAACTCAACTCACACTAATAAATCCAATTAAGTTGATTAACTTAATGACATGATAATACTTTAAACAAAGATAAATTTGTTTGGTAAGATAAAAGAATATAGATAACATGATTAAGTTCATCCATTACAATTTAGCCACACATTACATCCAATCTTACATTAAAACATATGCCATGCATACTTTGATTGCATTAAAAACTAATGAATACATTCATTATACCAACCTACATGCTTCATGATTCAATTACTGCATTTAAGATTAACACCATCTAATCCACATTATACATTTTAACCAAAATGCCATCCATACATGCTAAATTAAAAAGGAAATACAAGAACATAAACACCACATAACACCGAAATGACATCGGAGTTCACCCCTAGTGGGATACATCTCTAGGTCTGCTCAACTGCAAGACCCCTTTAATAAATAATAGGGTGAAGAATACATAAGGTTCACATCATTTACATCCTGCCATCAAGGCGTACATAAACAATTTAATACATACGACCACATCGGTCTAATATATACATGAATGATCCTTGAATAGGAAAAGGATCCAACTAAACATGATAAGAAGCAATTACAAAAGATCAACTAGAGAACCCACGATACTAGGTCTTCTCAACCCATCGAAAGCAACCCATGGTCTAACATGAATATCAGGTTCTCACAAGGGCATAAATAACAAGGTACAACTCCACAATAGTGCTCCTATCAAAGACAACACAAACAACACACTAGTGAACATAAGGGACAAGTGTCCTCACATAACTTGGTATGGTTACCAAAGCAGGCCTCCATAGGTTCCGACCCCATCTACTGGGTTACCTTGGAATCCTATCTCGAACCTCTGGCCCATCCAAGTCTCATGTGGACCCAACACATCATTTCATGAAGAGGTTTGCCATTTCAGGCCTTCTCACTGCATACCGAGTCTATACTAGCACTCATCCCATGTGTGAGGCACAATTATCTTACTTAGTATTTTCTTTAACTAAACTCTCTAATACGATGTTAGGTTATCACTTATTTAGACACACTTTCGATGGGTTACCCTGCAACCACTTTAGGCGCGTCCCCCACTCGAAAGCCACTTTCCCACAAGACACTAGACCACAAATAAACAAACTCCTAAACCAAGGAATGCACCAGGAAAAGATTACAGAGTTCAATACGGTAGGAATACCCACATGGTCAAACAAGTCTGCATACGAGGTGCACTGACTGACAATACTTTGACTAGAGACATGACTAGCTATGGTCAACCACATACCAACATTTCAACACTTGCATAAAGGACATGACTGGATACAAAACCATCACATGAAAATAGTCCAAAACTCGAGATCAAGGACATAAGCAGGTACCCAAATCAACATACGATAATATCCAACAATCACAATCCAAAACTTGCCATTTCTTAATCAAATGCCAATACAAAAATTTAAACATGCATAGACATAAATTGGAAAAGACCATCTTCTTCCATATTGTTTAAACATTACAATCGATCCAGTTTTCTATTTGTTCTAATTTGATTGCGAATTGTCTACCTTGTCTAGGTACATGTCGCTCATGGTTTACTAACTCACTATAGTTCATTTTGCATCATAAAATAATTTAAATACTTCATCATGAGTTTCCAAATGAAAATCACATGAATATAATTATAATATATGCAGTACACACAATGATATAAAATCAAATATTCATTAATCAACTAAAATATAATATTTATTTTTCCAAATAAAACATCATTCCATACTGGTTCGAAGACAATTTCTCTAAACATATCTTTTCCAGAACCAAGTTACACTTTTCAGAATATGGAAATATAAATTTTAAAGAAACTAAAATAGATAAATATTTCCTTGCGTTTATTTAAACAAATATACAAACCTAAGATATTAATTAGTATGTATATCTCTCTCTATATATATACCTTAATTAATAAATTTATAATTAAACAACAATTAATATATATTTAAAATTATACATTAATTAATTGCACATGATATCCTTATCTATGTTGAATCGAACTTGATAGATGAAATTTCTCTTGAGGAATTTCTGGAAATTCAGGGTGTTCCTTTTGTTGATGCTATGCCTCTTGATTTCAATATTTCACCACCCATTTCCTCACCCCTATTAGAATCTAGTCATGTTGAACACCTTATGGATGAAGATAATCAACCATTTCAACCTGCCACATAGCTTGACTTTGATTCTGCTCAACATCTCTCTCTTTCTCAAACAGTCTCTTCATCTCCTTTTGTATCTAAAACACCTAAAAAAAGAGGTCGGAAGCCAAAGATTCTTAAAACCCAAGAAGAGATCACAACAGGTATCCATACCACAATTGTAGATAAGTTTTCACTCCACACAAGACCGAGAAGAACATGTTATTTTTATCGGATGCAATGAGGATCATATCTTGGAATGTCAGAGGTTTGAATTCCTCTAACAAGAGGGGACATATCAAGTAGCAGTTGGATTCCTCCCAAGCAAGCATCATTTTATTACAAGAAACAAAGCTTTTAGATGAAGCCTCTCAAAAGATTTTTAAAAAATGGACTTTATGGGATTTCATACATACTCTTGTAGTAGGGGCTTCTGGTGGTATTTTGACCTTGTGGAATTTCAGGAACAATCAAAGCAAAAACTTTGAACCAAGGGGCAAATTGGCATCTTATTCTTATTGAAAATTTGATTTATCCTTTGTTTCTTTAATATCTATGGTCCAACAACCCCTCAAGATAAACATGCTCTTTGGAATACTATATCTTGTCATATCCAACAACAGGGAGTTTAGAAAATCATCTTAGGAGGTGATTTTAATGCCATCTTGTCTCAGGATGAGAAATAGGGAGGCAATCCTACTGCATCTAAGGTGATTGAAGACTTTAGATCTTTTGTGTCTGACAACGTCCTTTATGATATTTCACCTTCTAATGGTAAATTTACATGGACAAACCAGAGAACTTCCCTTCAAATTGCAACTATATTGGACAAACTTTTCACTTCATATGAATGGATCCTTCAGGAATATACTTTCAGCTCTTAAATTCTATCGTTCTTGGGATCTAACCATTTTCCTATCTCATTATTCTTGGTTAAACATGAAGCTTCTCATCATAGACCTTCTTTTAAGTTTGAAAGAACGTGGTTTCAACACCCACACTTTCATGCTTTGCTTCGTCAATGGTGGGTAAGTGCTCCCTTCTGTAGGGGGAACAAAATGTTTCAACTTTATATGAAAATGTAGTTTGTAAAAGAAAATATCAAAGTCTGGAATAGGGAAGTATTCAAAAATATCTTTGGAAAGAAATAAAATGTAGAGAAGGAATTAAAGGACATCAATGAAATTTTCTTTTCTATTGGGATTAATCCAGAAACCTTCTCAAAGTAGAAGCATTTACAAAGTTATTGGGAAGAATTATGCTCTAGAGAGGAGTATTGGAGACAAAAATAAAAGGAGCTATGGCTAAAAGAAGGGAACACAAATACTAAGTTCTTCCATGCATCTGCAAAGATTAAGCAAGCTACACCCACTATATTTTCTATAAATGCCTCTTCTTCAGGGGTAAAATTAACTAATGAACAAGAAATTAGGGAAGAGGGTGAACTCTTCTATAAAAATCTTCTTGCTCCCTCCCTTTCTTTTGTTCCTGAGGAGTCTAGTGTTGAGATATTGCTAGATTCCATCCCTTGCCTGATTTCAGAATGTGATAATGATTATCTGATGCAACCTTTCTCTCTTGCTGAATTACAAGAGGTGGTAGTTTCGATGGCTCCTGACAAGTCTCCAAGTCCTGATGGTTTCACCATACTATTCTTTCAAAAGTGTTGGGACGTTTTAAGATTTGATCTTTTAATGGCTCTGGAGGAGTCAAGACAAAAAGCTTTTATTCTCAAGAACTTCAATTTAACCCATCTTGCTCTTATCCCCAAATCCAATAACCCTCAATCTTTTGCAAATTTTAGGCCAATCTCCTTGTGTAATACAATATACAAGATTTTCACAAAAGATATCGATCTCAGGTTAAAATCCTTGATACCTAAAGTAATATCTCTTCAACAAGGAGTTTTTGTTCCTGGTAGGGAAACATCGGAAGGTGCACTTGTGTCCCATGAAGTTTTGCACTCAATTAACTCTTCACAGTCCCCTACTTTCATAGCTAAATTAGACATGTTGAAAGCATATGATAAAGTATGTTGGTCATTTCTTTTGAGAGTGCTTAAAAATTTTGACTTTTCAGATAAGTGGTGCAAATGGATAAAAAATTGCCTCTCTGGGGCACAATTTTCAGTTATTGTTAATGGCAATCCATCTAGTTTTTTTCGAGCCACTCAAGGAGTTCGACAAGGTGACCCACTATCACCTTTTCTCTTTATTATCATGGAAGAAGCTTTTAGCAAATTGGTCAATAAGCAGTTGAGTTTGGGTTTTTGGAAGGGGGTATGCATCCCTAATACCTCAATTTCTATCACTCACACTTTATTTGTAGATGATACACTTTTATTTGGTTGTTCCAATATTCAAGAAGCAAGGCATATTAAGAAAATTTTGGACATATATACTTCCAGATCTGGGCAGAAAATCAGTGCTCAGAAATCTAAATTATTCATATTCAATACTTAAGAAATGGTGTCTAACAACATTATCCAGACATTGGGCTTTCCAGTGGATTCTCTTCCATCATCGTACTTGGGTATCCTTTTCTTTATGGGAGAAGGGAAACCTTCTTTTTGGAACTCTGTGATAGACAAATTAAAAAGAATAATTTCTGTGTGGAAAGCTAGATGGTTATCTCTATCAGGCAGAATCTTTCTTGTCAAAACTATTTTGGCTACAATTCCAAACTATTACATTTCAGTCCTTCAAGCCCTAAAATCTATTGTTTCTCATATTGAGAAAATTATTCAAAATTTTATTTGGAAAGGTAATCTTTCAGAAGATAAAAAGATCCCACTTGTGTCTCTCAACAAAATGACTCCAAGCAAATCTACGAGTGGGGTTGGTCTGCATGATCTTTCAAAAAGGAATAAGGCCTTTGGGGGAAAGTTGGTTTGGAATATTTATGAAAAACCACATGCTTTGTGGTGTCAAATTATGCAAGAAAAGTATTTAGATACTCCTACCCCATCAAGTATATTTAATATCCTTGATCCTCTATCAGGGTCTACAGTTTGGAACTTCATGATGGATTCTAGGAATGTGATTACTAGATATTTATCATGGCAAGTACATAATGGCAAAAATGTCAATTTTTGGCATGATTCATGGAGTGGTCTCCCCCCTCTTAATCTTGAGGAATCCCTAGTAGATGCGATCCCTATATTTATTGATCAATGGGGTTCTCACCTTTATGATTACATAGATGATCTTGAGAAGCCTTCAAATCATGTCATTTGGAAGAAGCTAGCTGTACTCCCAATCTCCCTGGGTCAAAAGGTAAAATTTTCTTTGATTCTTAATAACTACATTATTTTTATCTCTAATGATTTGGAAAAATTGATATGGTACCCTACGAAGAATGGAAAGTACTCTATCAAGGAAGGGTATAAGGCAATTCATCAGATGACTGTTCAGTCCTATTCACAAAGAGCTTATAATTTCTGTTGGAACAACAATGTTCTTTCCAAGGTAGGGATGTTTGCTTGGCTTGTTCTACACAAGAGAATACTCACCAGTGAGAGACTTGATAAATTGAATATTGCACATCCATTTTCTTGTGTACTTTGTGGTGAGCACAGTGAAACGTTAGATCATCTCCTCCTCCAATGTGATTTTGCTCATTATTGTTGGATGTTTGTGCTTGATAAGCTTTCCTTTAGCATCCCTCTTCCAAATAATGTATGGGATTTGTTCCAGTCATCACCAGTTTTATACTCATCCTCTCTTTTTGCATGCATTTGGAAAGTGATCCCATCCACAGTAGTATGGTCACTTTGGTGGGAAAGAAATAAGCGTATTTTTAGAAAACAAACAACTCCTCTTTCTGATGTTTTCAATTATATTAAAAAATTAGTATCAAAACTAGTTAATGCTCATATCTCAAATCAGTTCAATTCAAATAGGGAATTTACTTCTTGGGATGGTCAAGTTATTAATTGTTGGAAGGGTATTTCTATTCCTGTATCACCTTGTCTTCCGAGAGTGTGAATTAGTAAAATTGATAGATATAAAGTGAAATGGTGTCCTCCGGATTCAATGCATTTCAAATTGAATTTTGATGGATCCTCTAAAGGGAACCTAGGTGATGCAAGGATATGAGTATGCATAAGGGATCACAAAGGGTGTGTTTTTGCTTTGCAATCTGCTTCTATTCCACTAGGTACTAATAACTTTGCAGAGGCATATGCTTTACTTGAAGGCATTCTACTAGTAAAAAAATTGAACATCTCTTATATTCACATTGAAGGCGATTCAACTATTATTATTAACGCTTGCATAAAGAGAAATATTTTCAATTGGTAGATAAGATATTTACTTGAACAAGCATGTACACTTATTGATACATTTGTAAACTTTACCATTTCACATGTGTATAAATAAGGGAACTGGGTTGCAGATCATTTGGAAAATATGGGAAGTTCCAAGGTGGAACTTAATATGATGGGTCCAAATTGTGATCTCGACTCTTATCCAATTCTCAAGGGAAAAATTTTGGAGGACATGGGTACAGGATAATATTACACATGGCTATGCAGTGGTTTTTTTTTATAATGATAAAAATTGGTATGTATAGTATTATAAGTGCATGGTCCCATGGTTCTGCTGTATCTGTATGATGTGAATGGATGTCAAATTGAGCATCTAAGAAGCGTGTTGGATAGCAAGTTGAATAAATGCATAAGTGAGATAGATTGTGGACTTCTATGTAAATATGTACAACTTTCGTGATGTTTTGGTTCGGACTTCACCTTGCTCAACATATTCCAGAAAGCATTCAATACTTGGGGATGATTTGTGGCACTCGGTATTCTAGACATTATAAGATATATTATATTTTTTGGCATACTAGAGATTTAAGTTTCATGACCTTTCTATGTATTGTAGAGCAAGGATCAGAGTTTTTCTTACTGGTTCTTTTCTCCAGGAGCTCTTTGAATCAGCTTTTGTAAAAGAAATATATAAATAAATAAAATATATTAAGTGACATTGCCACCTTTTTCCAAAAATAAAATAAAATAATGGCAATTAATATATAACTAATAATACACATTAATTTATAATTTACAACAATTAATATATGTTTAATAATATACATTAATTAGTAATTAGCAATTAATATATTATTAATAATATACATTAATTAATAATTAATAATAATAATAAAAAATATTTAAACAAAGAAAACTTAATTTATTTATATTTTTTTGTGCCACCAAGTGGCCCCCACACCCGTGGTTACCACGGGCTATGGTTACCACAATCGTGGTTTCCACGGGCTATGGTCTCCACAACCGTGGAGAACCATAGTCTGTGGTCTCCACAGTGTGGAACCACGGGCTATGGTTTCCACGGTGTGGAGCTATAGTCCATGAAACTCCACGGTGGGCTGTGGGTAGAGCCATGGCTCCCCACGACCACATACGCAAAACCCAAAATAATTTTTTTTTATATAATTTTTTAAAAAAACTTTTTAAAATGGAAAAAACCACATTTTATCCATAGTCTCAGACTGAGACCAAAACCAATTTTCTAGAATACCCAAGGTTATCAAATATTAAAATTTGTTGAATAACCAGACCCAGAATAGGCAAAATTTTCCAACCAAACACCATATTAGGCAAAATAAGATTGATTTACCCACATTTATTCAAAAAATCTGCCAAACCCCAAACTAATTTCCAATTTAAAACTTAATTCTGAGAACATTCAATGGATTTTTAAACAAAAATTCATCATGAACAGCTAGCCCCAATATTTGGTTTTTGAAAATCAATCTGAGCAACCAAAATTAAATCTGGAGGTTGGGAAAGAAGCAAGGAGGGTTTGAGTTTGTGATTTAACTACCACTCTTCCATTTTCCACAAGATATAAGAGATTATCAACAAACACAACCAAATTTATTCCAAAAACCAAACAATCTCTGATAAACAAAGAAACCAAAGAGATAAACAAGAATCCTACCTCATTTAGCAATCCTGGGAAAGATTTGATGAAGAGCCCAACCTGCAAGCTCAAGAAAATCCTTCTTCCCCAAAATACCCAAACACTTCATTCCCAAAAATAATTCTCCAAAAATTGATCCCCTAAAAATGTTTTCCAAACCTAGATAAAATGGAAAAATGTTTGACCAGATTTTTTATTTTTTTTTGGATTTAAAATATTTTCTTTCAATAAAATGAAAAATCATTCTTTTCAAACAATTTAAATATGCAACAACTTGCTTTTCTTTTAAAAAAATGTTATTCTCAATTAATTGAAACTAACATTTCTATTTCCAAAATGCCAAGGAGGGTAAAATATTTCTATTTTTGAATAAAATTTAATCTTTCCTTTCAAAATGCATAAACTGAATAAATTTATCATTTAAAATTAACCATTTAATCGAACTTGCTACAAACATGACTTGAGCAATTCTAATTAATGATTAATTGCACAAAAAGGGTCCTATTAAATTTAGTCCCTTAATTTACTAATGTGTAAAAGAACACATTTAATCAAATTAAATACTAAGGATTAAATGCTCAATTTTACCATACGCAAAACATGCAACCCAAGAAAGCTGACCAGATACCCGACCTAGATACCCAACCAAAAGGGGAAACTGATGGATGATTGATGATTCTCAGTTGAGCATGACTAGGGTAAAATAAGGGTCTTACGACCACCTAATCCAATCTTTTAGGGCCGATGAGGTATACTGAAACCTGCGAACCCAAGTGGAGACGAACCTTGTACCTATGCGGTACTGTACCTACAATCTCCCAAAACTATGAGCCACACATGCATACATATATATTTAGTGAAAGTGTTAGCCTGAGATTAATGATGTGAATCAAAAGAAAAAATAAACTTACATAAGAATCAATGCAAAAACCACATTTATAGGTACGCACAATAATCATAATATCTGACTATAACATTTCATCATGGTAAATCAACCAAGGTCAAACCAGAACTTAAAATCTGATTAGGGTAGGGGTACTACATCCTCCCCCCCTAGGTTCCAACTTACTCCTGGAAGTTGCAAGGCTAGAAGGAAAACATGCCGCACGCATTAGCCCTGAAACTTAACAAATGTCAAATTGCACATATGAATCTTTTCACGAATAATTGAAACATTATTGCTAAAACCTCGATGAATGCCATTATCCATTGGCAAGATACATCTAAATCCATACATTTCTTAAAACATTCTAGGAACTATCTACAATCATAGCAGAGAAACAATAATTTCTTCCTTAAATCATAACAAATTAATGCATTAATAGAGGTAAACAACAAATACCATACTCATCTACCAAATATGACAAGAAAACATGCCATCATCATCAATTTCTCTTACCTATCCATCCTCTTCATAAAATTTTATCGCATAGAAGTAGCTTGAAATTTCAAATTCTAAAACCAAGTTAACTTTCATGAAATAAGAGCAACATATATAGCTCAGTTGTTTACACTTGCCATGCATATAAAAAACTTTCCAATGACTATGTCCCATAACATAGTGACAAAATAACACATTTTACTCCATGATTACCCTTAATAGCTATCCACATAACTAGAATGTACATCTCAAATGGCCACATGTGAGCATGTCTAATGCTCGGTCATAGATAACATGCACGATCAACATCTCTATGCCTGATCTCAGAACAAATAACATGATCATAAATATCCAACATCTCACTCCAGGGCTTGATGGTGCTAGGGCACACCATAGAGGTGCTACCTTCCATACAAGACCCTCGTGAACATCCCTTGTTGTGTAAGGTGATTAGCCTCCAAGAGATAGTCACCACACACAGGTAGGTAGTGGATCCTAGCTGTATCACAGCCTCACATACCCCCATCCTCAAGGTTCCCTATGCCTACTTCCTCGTATACACTCAACCAAGACTGTCTCATACATCCTTGGAGAGGAATTCACATTTCAACATAAGACCAACATATGAAAACAATAAGGATAAACCAGTTTAGCCACCAAAATACAGATGAATAAAGATAATAAATCATCAATTCCAATAGTAAGGCAAGAAAATTATGGAATTTGCAACACCAAATCAAGTAAGTAAAAGATCACAAGATCATGGCTAAATGTTTAAAGTCAAAATACAATAATTTTCTGGTCCACAAATAAAGAAATAAGAATATCATAACTGCACATAACATCACTACGTGACTAGCATCTAGCCACCAACAAGGAAGGAGAGAACAATCGTCTAGCTATCATAGTAGCTCATCATGTGGTGCGGCCTAGTCACACATCCACACAACATGGCTGTGTGCACCTCAACATCACCCCACATCACGTCATCACATGACATGGTAATACTCCAAGCGAAAAAGACACACAATGGATGTATCTCACATGGTAGTGTACCTCGCGAAAAAAGGCACGCACGGGTCACTTCCCGCATAACAATGTACCTCTCAAGATACTCACCATAAGCCAGTGGTGCACATGGCTAAGATCCACCCACATGTCTACCAACGCCTGCTAAATGGAAACTCATGTGAAAATAACATACCTTTCATGAAGACAAGGCAAAAAGATCCTCCAAGATACACCATCACTATGCTCAAGAATTGCCATCAATATGCTCAAATAAAAGAGAGGAATAGGCTAGCACACATAAACCTTATAAATTGGTTCATCAAAAGGGAAAGTATTGTATACACCTTTAATATAGTTTCATTATATAACTATATTTTTCCTTGAAATAGAGAAGCTAAATCACTTCACGCCAACATTACTCGTACGTCAATCCATACTATTCAAGGAACGGTGACTTCTAATACTACCCCTTAACATACTGAATTACCAACAACCCAAAGTTTGGTACTCAGTAGGGTAACAAATAAGCAACATCACATAAACAATATGGTTTCCCATACTCATAAGAAAACATAACCTCCTTGGTTGATTACTTCACCATCCCATGGGCACATAGAGCAAGCACGGGTTTCTTACAATACACAATGAAAGCACCAGTACTAGTTTATTCTCATTTACGGGGAGTACTTTTCAATACCCTATCATCTACTCAAGGAAGGTTTTAATTATGCTTCCCACATGAATTCTTGAATAAAATTTATTCTAAATACAAGTACTGAAATTATTTACAATTCAAAAATACATAAGTAATGTCATTTCTATATCCTTCACTAATTCCACTAAGCATTCATATTCACATCACTAACCATGCAAATTTCCTTTCCAAAGCTTAAGACTTCCATCTTTCAATATGAAGCCAAAATGCAAAAAAAACTACAATTTCATATGCTTTATGTACATTATGTTTACATCAATGCATTCTTTAGTAGCATTTCTAAAAATCTTATAATCTAGGAAAAGAGAAGGGGAAAGAGAGTTTTATAGCCAACCCACTTCATATATAAGCACAAAAATCAACAAGATCATGCAATCATGCTAAAATTTATCACTATACACCTATCATCTTAATAGTATGGTTTTCATTTCACTATCATTTAGAAGAATACCAATTGGCCTATTCATGACATTTCCAAATTTTATGGTTGCAACAAAATGTCCTAATTTCCAAAAAAATAAATCCAGATAGACAATCTTTTCAATAATGCAAGACCTCTTGCAAACACTCACTACTCTTAATTAATACGAAACATATCATATTTTGCAACCTTTCATAGAGAAATCAAAGTGCGATAAGAAGGTAAAAGAGGAGCTATCAACTAAATAATACATATTAATGCATGAACATCAAACAAGCTTTTCATTTGCACTTACTATTCATGCTAAGTCAATTATATATATCCAAAAGCAAGTTCAATGTAGTATTGTTCAAATAGGTCCTCAATTAAATCAGTATTATGAAACACATAAAAACATCTTTCATGGGACACATTAACACACTCTTAGCCACTATAACATGTTCCCTTTTTACACATCTTTTACAAATAAGACAATTTCACATAACCGCTATTCACACCTTAATGCACATTACTTAAGATAGAATTTCCATTAGGTTACTTCTTACAACACACATGGTGAATTCTCTATGAAAACATACAATTTTCTCCCAATAACCATTATGATCTTTTAAACCCATAGCCCTCTTATTATCTAAATACATAGAAGAATAATTAGGCTCACATAAGGGTTCAAGAAGTCACAACCTTTCTCTTTCAATAAGAAAACTCACATAAGAGATAAATACACATATAACAAGCATTTTAATTTCTATAGAGAAAGAGGAGGATGGGTGATAACCATTCAATTGCTACATAATAAGAATTCAACATTTACCACACAAGTCATTCAAATTAACAACACCAAGATAAATCATAATCTCTCTTACAAGCACATTTCATAATTTTAGATTCAAAACAAGCACTGACCAACCCAATAAATTAGTCTAAAGAGTACAAAAATCAATAAGGGAGGTACAAATGACTCTATCTTAGAATAAGAGTAATCATAGACCAAGGTATCTAATAAGCAACAAAGTACATATAATAACTCAAAAGCACCAACATCAAGAAGGTGAAAGCAAGGTGTGAACACACATGTTACACACAATTAAGGCTTGCTCGAAAGAATACGTAAAAGAATAGAACACAAGTCCTTAAGATCTTCAAGATCCTATGCCTCAATCAAATGCATACAAAAGGAGGACAAGCATACAACATAAGGTCTATACACCTCACACCAACTAAGGGCACAAGCGACACTAGAGATCATAATGTTTGCAACATTGGCTTTGATACCAAATGTAATGCTCTACCAGGAAACCCCGAAGGGATAAAGATAAAACACAAGAATAGATTGCAAATATTTTTTTTTTAAAAGTTAAAACAAAATAATGATACATAGAATTATCATTAAGTTCAAAATACACAACGAAAGACTTAACTAACACCTAAAGAGTTAATAGTGATAAACGTTAGTAAAAAGAAAATGGGAGGAGAGGGAGGAGTAGGAGGAGAGGGAGCTCAAATTTCAAATTTTCATCAAGGCGGGAACCTTGGTTCCAATGGTGAGAGCGGCCAGATCAATGGTGTTGGTCCTATGGACAATAAGGACAAGCCCCCAGACCTCCTAGTTCCAGTTTTTGACTCACAGTCTGGTGGTTCTCTTTTTGCCATGACAACGGATTCTTTAGGGCATCTGGGGGTAGGGTCCAATGGGGGGCCTATGCCACTTGTAGACTTCGTGGATAACGGGAGGGAGGGAAAAAAATGGTCTTCTCTTTTTGGATCTAGACCAACTGGTAAATCCTCCCTTCCTCCTATTAAGAACATTTCCGACCCTTCTGGTGGTAAGTTTTCTATCTCCATCCCTGACTAGGTTTTGGACCATAATATCAATAGTATGTCGAACTCCTTGGTAGGGAAGTTTATAGGTCCACGCCCAAACATTGAAGTTGTTAGGGCCTTTGTTAATAAAAAATGGGCACTTAAAGGAAATGTAGAGGTCTCGGCTCTTCCCAAAGGTCTTCTGTCTTTCTCTTTTTCGTGTGAAGAAGATAAGGTTAAGATCTTGTGCGGGAGTCCCTGGATGGTGGGAAAGACAGCCTTGGTTCTAAGGAAATGGCATCCGAAATTAAATAAGAATGATTCTATTCTAGCGCAGGTTCTAGTGTGGATAAAACTCCTAGGATTACCTCTCGAGTATTGGGCAGAAAGCATCTTCTCTGGAATTGCAAGTTCTTTTGGTGAGTTGCTCTCTATTGACCCAGTCACTGCTTCAAAAAGAAGATTAACCCATGCAAGGTTCTGTGTTGGAGTAGCCCCTGAGGCAGATATGCTGGAACAGATTGATCTAGTTTCAAAATTGGGAACTTGGAAGCAACATATAGAATATGAAACTATTCCTTTTGCTTGTTTCCATTGTAAGAAGGTAGGTCATTGGGCAAAATCTTGTCCAAAAAAGCAAAAGGCGGAGCCTAATCAGTTAAAACCTCAGATTGAAAGCCAGAATATGCTAGAGAAAAGGGTGTGGCAAGTTAAAAACATAGAAAATAAGGAAAAAAATCCAAATCGCTTTTCTCCTTTGGGGGAACAAAAGGAAGCCTCAAACTCTATCCTCAGTCCCACTGTTCAAGAGGCAGATAGGAATGAAACAACCAAAGCTAGTCCCATAAAAATTATGCAGAAAATGGATTTGAATGATCAGAATGATCCTCCAAAAGCAAAAGATGAAGTGGTGGATGACACATATGAAAATCAGACAGTAGAAGCTAAAGACTATCAACCGAAGGAAGGTGAGATCCCAGATCCACAAGTTGAAAGGACAGACTCTTCTATAGCCATACCTAGTTTTGAAATACAAGAAGCCCAAAAGTGTGCAATTTTGGGATTGAGTCTTTTGGATTCGGATCAGCATTCAAGAATAGCAAACATTATTTCAACTGAGTCCATAACTCCTAAATGGGGTAATGAAGATGAAATTTCCAAAATTCTAACCAATCTGGAAGTGGCTCTTGTGTCAGAAACAGAATGGAAGCAACCTAAACACAGGAGTAAGAAAGAAGCAACACCCTCGAAATCCTTGATTAGGAAATCCAACAGAATAGCTCAAGTTGATGTGGGATACATCTCCTCTTCCCCAAGGTGACCATCTAATCACAAAGTTAGAGACATGGAGGCCAGCAAGAACATAGCAGATGGAACTCAGAAAACTCTCAAGGAGTTGGGAATCGGTAAGTAACTATGAAGATAATCTCTTGGAATTTAAGGGGTCTAAACAATCCCCATAAACATGATATTATTAGGAATATGATAAGAGATAGCAATCCTAACATTTTTCTCATTCAAGAAACCAAAATGAGTAGAGAAAAAGTTGAATCTTTGAAGTTTTTCAAAAATGGTAAAATTAGTGGGGGAAGTTCTGAGGGTGCTTCTGGAGGCATTGCTACCATATGGAATCTTAACACTGTTAAAGGCCAGGTCATTATTTAGGAAGGTAATTTTTCTTGTATTAAATTTTAGCATCTTAAAGATGGTTTTTCATGGGTTCTCACAAACATTTATGCTCCTAATACCTTAAAGGCTAGAAACTCTTTTTGGAAAAGGATAAAACAGGCTAGGGAAAGTTTCAAAAATCTAAGTTGGATGGTTATGGGGGATTTCAATACGCCTTTAAAAGAGGAGGAAAAATTTGGAGGCAGCCCACCTCAGTTGGAAAGTAGAATGGCTCTCATGGATTTTATTAATTCTCTAGCTCTTAATGATTTGGAGATACAGAGTTGTAATTTCACATGGACAAATAGAAGAAATGGTAATGACCTCATTCAAGTGCGCCTTGATTGAACTCTTATTTCTGATGATTGGTACAGTCAGTATTTCTGTTCTTTATCTGCACATACTCGGGTTGGTTTCGATCACTTTCCAATTAATTTTAATGCTGATTTGATCAACAGAAGAAAAAACTATCCCTTTAGATTTGAAAAAATGTGGACTCTTCACCCTGATATTAAAAAGTATATTAAAAAATGGTGGAGTATCCAAGTTGAGGGAACGACAATGTTCAAAGTGGTTAAGAAGCTCAAAAGTGTGAAGGACAACATCTGAATCTGGAATAAGAACAACTTTGGGAATATATTTGAGGCTAAGAGTAAAATTCAGGAAAACCTAAAAGAGATACAAGACCAGATCCAAAAGGATGGTTTTAGAACTGTTTCTATTGCTGAGGAGAATGAGATTCTTAAGAAATACCATGATATTATTACTAAAGAGGAAATGTTCTGGAAGCAGAGATCGAGATGCAAATGGCTCAAGGAAGGAGATAGGAATACAAGATTCTTCCATATGTCAACTATCAAACATAAAGCTACCAACAGGATGAACAAGTTAGTTGTGGACAGTGGGGAGTTGGTCAAGGAAGATGAAATAAGGAATGAAGCTAAGAGGTATTTCTTGGACCTCCTTTCAAGGGATCAAAGTTTGGATGCTGAAGCTCAGTCCTCTTTTCTTCAGAACATTCCTCGTCTCATTGATGCCCAAAATAATGTTTTTCTCTCTTCCATTCCTTCCACCTTAGAAATTAAAAATGTTGTTTTCTCCTTTGATGGAAACAAAGCTCCTGGTCTTGACGACTTCCCAATGTTCTTTTTTCAAGAGTTCTGGGACATTATCGGGACTGATGTTGCTAATGGGGTTAAGGAATTCTTTGGGGCTAGAAAACTCTTGAAGGAAATAAATGGTATTTTTATTGCTCTTATCCCTAAGATTCAAGGTGCTGATTCTCTGGACAAGTTCAGACCTATTAGCCTTTGCAATTCCTTTTACAAGATCATATCTAAGGTCCTGACCTCTAGACTCTTGTCTATTCTCCCAACTTTTATTAAACACCAGCAGAATGGGTTTGTTCCTGGAAGACAAATTCTCGACTCCATTATTACTGTTCATGAGAATATTCACTCTCTTGTTAAAGCGAAGAAGCAGGGTCTCATCCTTAAGCTTGATCTCTCCAAAGCCTATGATAGGGTGGACTGGTCTCTTCTTCAGAAAGTCCTCACTGCTTTTGGGTTTGCCCCAAGAGTTGTGGATCTTTTATCCCAACTTACCACTACTGTGTCCTTTGCTGTTCTTGTCAATGGTTCTCCTTCAACCTTCTTCCAAGCTTTTAGAGGTCTTAGGCAAGGAGATCCTATCTCCCCCATCCTATTCATTATTATGGCAGAATGTTTTGGATGGACCATGGAGAATTTGGTGCAGATAGGATCCTTTAAGGGTCTCCAACCTTCTTTTGCTGACCTTATTTGTTCACACCAATAGTTTGTTGATGATACAATAATTATGGGGGATTCAAGCATCTCAGAAGCTAAAGTTCTGAAGAATACCTTGTGTAAATATGCTTCTGCAATGGGCAGCTTATTAATTGGGCCAAAAGTGATATATTTTTCATTAACACTCCAGAGAGAAGACAACAAAGGATCAGCAGATTTTTGGAGTGTAAGATTGCTGACCTTCCTGCTACCTACCTTGGTCTCCCCATGGGGATTGCCCCTCCTGACTCCTATTGGAGTTTACTGGTTGATAAATTTCACAAAAAACTTGCAGGCTAGAAAGGGGCTCTCTTAAGTCAAGCTGGTAAGCTCCTTCTTCTTAAGGCTACTCTTCAAAGTATCCCCATTTATGCTCTTAGCTTATTTAGAATTCCAGTCAAGTATGTGAAAGCTATTGAGAAAATTCAAAGAAGATTCCTATGGTCTAGGGTGGAGGAAAAGCAAAGAATGTCCTTGGTGGCATGGGATCAGGTCTACAAGCCAAAAAGAAAAGGTGGTCTGGGGCTTAGGAGGATTCACACTTTAAATGAAGCCCTCTTGTCAAAACAAGTTTGGAGATGGTTTAACTCTAATTCTGAATGGTGCAAAATCTGGAGAAGTAAGTATTCTCTTATGTCCTCTTCTCTATCTTCTTTTCTTAAATCGGACCTTTGTATAAATGGATCTAATATCTGGAACCATGTTTCTAAATGTAAAGAGGTGATTGCTAAAGGTGTGACATGGAAACTTGGAAATGGTAGAAAAGTGAGATTCTGGGAGGATCCTTGGCTTTTTGACAAACCCCTAATGGATTTCTATGAGTGGGCTTCCCATGCCCCCTCCTGTATTGGCTCTTTTGGTACCTTAGTGGCAGATTATTGGGATGGGAACAACTGGAAGAACATTGATAGTATTCATCCTAGTCTCTCCAAGCTCAAAACCCAACTATCTGCTATCTGGCTAAATAAGGAAGAGGATTCCCTGATCTGGAGATATAACCCCAAAGGTACCTTTACTGTATCTTCAATGTATTGTATCCTCTCCCCCTCCCCTCCTATGAATCCATTCTAGTCCAAAGCTTGGTTAAAAGGGCTAACTCCTAAAATCAATATGTTCTTCTAGACTATCCTCTAGAATAAGATCCTTACTGTTGACAACCTTAAATGCAAAGGTTTTTCCCTTCCAAATAGGTGTCTGCTGTGCTTTCAAGAGGAAGAGTCAGTGGACCATCTTGCCCTCCACTGTTCTTTCTCAACCTCTGTTTGGGAAAGCTTCCTCAAAAGCTTTAGTCTTGCTTGGGTGTTCCTAGTAACATCAAAGATTTGTTCTCTTCTTGGCAAATTCATTGGACCAACTCTTTTTTGAGGTGTATGTGGAAGCTCTCTCTGCATCACATTCTGTGGGGTCTCTAGAAGGAAAGAAACAACCAAATTTTCAGGGATGTGTCCTTAAATCAAGACATTGTTTTTCAGAAAATTCAAAGGGCTATTTAGGAAAATATGGGAACTATGGAGGTCTCTTGTTACTCAAACAACTCTTTGGAGTCAAATATCTTAAGAGCTTGGAATATGAAGATCACTGATGGTCATAATATCAACCACAATAAAAGGCTTGAAGTTAAATGGCAAACCCCTCCCCATGGTTGGCTCAAAATCAATTTTGATGGAGCAGCCAAAGGAAATCCAGGTCCTTTAGGCTGTGGAGCTATTCTCAGAGATGACAGAGGCATTTGCAAAGGTATGGTTGCTATCCCTATTGGCATTCAAAACAATCATAAGGCAGAAGCTATGGCAGCCCTTCAAGGCATTATTCTAGCCAAAAAATGGAACTGTACCCATCTCTGGATCAAAGGGGATTCCAATAATATCATTAAGTGTCTCAATGGGACCTCTCAGCCCTCTTGGTCGATCCACAATATAATTTTTTCTGCCATTGACATCATCAGAACCTTCAAAAAATGCCACATATCCCATATATATCAGGAGGCCAACTGTTCTGCTGATTGGGCTACAAACGTGGCGGTTAAGAATGATACAATTATCACGTGGACAGGTGAGAGCGGTCTTCCTGAAGATGTAAGACAAATCATAATAAATGAAAGATATCAAAGTACCCCAAAGAATCTTGATTGACAAGGCAATTATGGTATGTACTGAAGTAAGCACTTCAAGTTACTTCGATAATGAGGGAATTACTCATTATAACATCAAAGTTAGCAGAACGTGCATTATAACTTGTCAAATCAATAATGCTACACATGCTTTCTGGGTTTTTGTTTTAGTTTCGAAAAGCTTTTTGTTTCACCAGCTCTGTAACCTGAACTTGACTATGAGAAACAAGACCATGGGCGGAAATAGGAGAAGATATGAGCCAGGAAGTTGCAAGGAGTGGAAACAGAAAGAAGAGGTGTAGGAAATTTTGCAGAAGGGTGGTCTTTCGTGCTTCCTTGAGAGACTCCATGGCCGTGATGGAAAGATAACCAGCTGCTTCTACAAAAATTGGAAGAAGGGCAAGCTGAAAATGGGCGACCAACTGGTGGAAATTGACGAAGAGTTAATAGCTAAAGCTACGGGACTCAAAAGGGAGGGCTGCAATTTCTATAGAGATAGGAAGGTCAGAAGGGAAGCCAATGAAAGGTACCTGGTCATAGAGAAAGAGAAGAAAAGACTGGTAAAGTTGAGCAAAACCTATTACCCACCTAGGGCTTTTGCAAAGTCCTGACAGGAAATTCTCTTTGTTTTAATGAGGTATATAACTCTAGATGGTAGGTTTACGAAAGTATATGGATATCACTTTGTCCT
The DNA here is from genome assembly GCF_030272615.1 of Cryptomeria japonica. NCBI lineage: Eukaryota > Viridiplantae > Streptophyta > Pinopsida > Cupressales > Cupressaceae > Cryptomeria > Cryptomeria japonica. The sequence continues at coordinate 622,718,667 of NC_081411.1, forward strand.
CTTAAATCATTTTAGGCATAATGATAAGGTGAATTTCCCTTACTTTTTGCTCTGTTCTATGAATGCTTCCCTAAAAACATATAAAGAAAATCCTCGGGGTGATACTGCAATGCACCAGGGACTCATGGTCCTCATTTATGCTCATCTTAAGGCCAGTAAAATCAATCGAATGCAGCTCTCTATGGATTTGGAGGAAGAAATGTCTGATTCTGATTTCTCGGAGGAGGAGGATTTAGATAATGATTCCTAGACTGAAAATGAGGAAATCTCTGACGACTCAGAGTATGAGAGGAGCAAGAAGAGGAAATCAAGACCCTCTTCTTCTAAGAGCAAAAAACCCTTGATTAGTATTTCTTCGGAAGATGAGGACTCTAATTTCCCGGAGGAGAAGAAGAACCCTAAGGGAGTGCTGAAGGAAAAAAGTAAAATCCAAGCCCAACCCAGGAAGAAGAAAAAGAAAATAGAGGAGACTGGCAAAGATCCAGAGGACACAGGCAAGGAACCGGAAGAGGACAAGCAAACAAGAACCCTAGAAGCTGAACAAAGCCTGGAGATGGAGACTATGGAGGAGACCCTTAGGGCTGCTGACACTATTTCTGCCCTCCATATTGCGAAAGATGAACAAATAACCCCTGGTAAAGTTTCACCCCGAGGCCTTGAAGGGTTTTATGAAAACCATTGAATGGCTTATTGATGGGAATAACAAAACTGTGGATGAATACAAAATACTCTACAATAGAGTCATGATCCTGGAGACCATTAACATTGGAGAGGGGAACACTATGGCCAATTATATTGAAGACTTGAAGAACACAATTGCCAAAGCGGAAGACATCAAAGATGCCTTTAACCCCCAGTTTGAGAAAATTGAAAAGGAGATATAGGATAGAAAAACCCTAGAGGAAACTAGCGAAAAAAAGCTCTCGGATATAGTTGCCAAAGTGGAAAAGATAGAGGAGTGCCTCAAGAACATTGCAGAGCAGAGTCTCAGCATTCTGAAAATCTCAGCCAACAACACCCATACCCTCGTTAGCAAGCTCGATAATGAAAAGGAAACCCAGGAAATTGACCTGGATGCAGAAGGAACTGGGGAAGTCTAAGGTCCCAGAACTCGCACTTGTGGAAAGAGGAAGGAAAAGAAAGTGAATAAGGACTTGGAGGAGTTAAAAGCAGTTGGGGCGACCTATGATGAGCTGGTGACTAAGGCAGAGGATCTGCTGAAGAAAATTACTATGTAGTGTCTCCTTGGCTTCTTTGCTGTTTTTTGTCGTTTTGCTGTTTTTTCTGTTCACTGGTTTTTTGGACTAGTCGCTTTGTATGAGGACTCTATTTTCTTAGCTTCTTATTTTAAATATGTTGTAATGGTTTCGGGTCCTTAAAACCTGTTTTTCAATCAATCAGAAAACCTAAAGAGTTTCCCAATGTGATTACTAGATTCAACACTTAACTCAACTCACACTAATAAATCCAATTAAGTTGATTAACTTAATGACATGATAATACTTTAAACAAGGATAAATTTGTTCGGTAAGATAAAAAAAAATAGATAACATGATTAAGTTCATTCATTACAATTTAACCACACATTACATCCAATCTTACATTAACATATGCCATGCATCTAATTTCCATGCATACTTTGATTGCATTAAAAACTAATGAATACTTTCCATTATACCAACCTACATGCTTCATGATTCAATTACTACATTTAATAAGATAACTGCAATATGCATTTAAGATTGACATCATTTAATCCACATTATATAGTTTAACCAAAATGCCATCCATACATGCTAAATTAAAAAAGAAACATAAGAACATAAACACCACATAACACCGAAATGATATCGGAGTTCACCCCTAGTGGGATACATCTCCAGGTCTGCTCAACTGTAAGACCCCTTTAATCAATAATAGGGTGAAGAATACATAAGGTTCACATCATTTACATCCTACCATCAAGGCATACATAAACAATTTAATACATACAACCACATCGGTCCAATATATACATGAATGATCCCTGAATAGGAAAATGATCCAACCGAACATGATAAGAAGCAATTACAAAAGATCAACTGGAGCACCCATGAGACTAGGTCTTCGCAACCCATCAAAAGAAACCCATGGTCTAACATGAATATCAAGTTCTCACAAGGGCATAAATAACAAGGTACGACTCCACAATAATGCTCCTATCAAAGACAACACAAACAACACACTAGCGAACATAAGGGACAAGTGTCATCACATAACTTGGTATCGTTACCAAGGTAGGCCTCCATAGCTTCCGACCCCATCTACTGGGTTACCTTGGCAACCTATCCCAAACCTCTAGCCCATCCAAGTCTCATGTGGACCCAACACATCCTTTCATGAAGACAAGGTTGCTGGTGTTACTACTTATCAAATTGCCATTAGTTTCATATCCAAAGTCATACTATATATTCTAGTCGGTTAGTATTACCGGATCATGCAGTCAATACACACAGAGAAGTCGGTATGAACAGTCTAGTCGGTTACAGAAGAAAGCAGTCACAGAATGCAGTATTCACTGAGCTGTTTACCGAGTAAAGTTTCATGGCTATCGAGTGGTAAAGTTAACTCACCGAGTTGATATTCACCAAGTGAAACATTTTACCAGATACATTGAACCTGGACATGCACATGAAAATGTGTTACAACATCAAGGCACATCTAACTATTTTTGCATTGGAAATTGCACTAGGAGATTGTGTATGATTAAAGGTCAATCTAACCAATGAGATATTTTGTTTAGTCATTCATTCAAAGAATATTTTATAAGATCGAAGTAATGAATTAAATCACCACTGTAAGTGATCTATTTATACAACATGATTCTAGGGTTAGAAAGTGGGAATGTGTGTGTGTATGCATCAAGGAAGACTGTTACAGAGACATAGAGAGGTCACCGAGAAGGTTATCAGTGAACAGTCGAAGAACAGAGTAAACAGAAGGGTTTACCGAGTTTCATTATGGGTTACTGAGGTATGCTACAAGCTAGGTAATCTTATTCAGAGCACATAGAATCTGCTTTAGCATTTCAGATGTAAAGTTGCAGATATTTGTAATGATTTTATTGTAATATTTTGAAGTTGTAAGAGAAACCTTTAATAAGGTAAAAGACTCTAACCAAGTCTATAAATTGTAAATCCTTTAACCAGGTGCTACACTTATATAGTGTTGTAAAATCCTTTAGTAAGGTAGATCTAACTGATCTTGATACTCCTAATAGGGTAAGCTATCAGAAATAGCTAAATGTAAGCTCTAACCGAGCATTCTTTATTATTGCAGTAGTGAAGTTGTGGGTGCCACCCCACCACAGTTTTTCTCTCTAACCAAGAGTTTCTACGTGACCAAAATATATGTGTTATGGAGTGAATCATGTATGATTGCTATCTGTTGATTTTAGTTTTATTTTATGTTATTGCACTATTCTATCTATGCATAACAGTAAGGTTATTATCAAAGAAAATTTTTGGAGTACTGATTCACCCCTCCGCTCTCAGTACATAAGCTTTCCATATTGGGCCTAACAATTGGTATCAGAGCAGCAATCTTGGAAAAGGGTTTAACTACCTAAAGAGAAAGATCTTAGCAATGGAAGGCTACAAACAATCTTGGAGGATTGTGCATCTTCAAGAAGAGCTGGATAATGCAAATCAAGTGATTGCAGACATGCAGAGGCAAATGCAAAAATCTCTGAAAGTAAGGAGAAGATTATCTGATGACTTGCAGGATTCCCAAGAGCTAGTGGAACAAATCGAGACATCATCTAAGAACAGTATATCTGAAGAGACTGAAGAAATGATTGGAATGTTGAAAGAAAAGAACAAAGCATTGGCTGATCAACTAAAAGCAATGAAAAGAGAACATGAACATTTTAGTACACAAATGACTGAAAATCTAGATGCATTAAGGACAGCTGAGGATAAAGCAAGAGATCTACAAAGAGAGAAACAACAACTTGAAGCTCTAGTATCTGATAAGGATGATGAAATCATACTTGGTTAACTGGTATTCAACAAAATATGATAGATCAACTAGGTTATGCACATCATGAAGCAATTCTGAAGAATGATGAAAACCAATCATTGAAACTTGAAGTATCAAGGTTGATTGGTGAACTTGAAACTGAGAAGAAATCCAAAGAATCATTGGAGAAAAGTTATGAAGCATCAAAGATGTTGGATGAGCAACTGAATACAAGAAGACTCTACAAAGATGGAGGACTCGGTTACAAAGGAAAAGACTCTACCGAGAAAGGAATTCATACTAGTGAGAGAGGAGAATCATCAAAACAAGCTGGAAAAAGGAATAACATTAAAAGGAAGAAGCCTACATATGTTAGATCAGAAAAGGTAAGCAATCGAATGTCTCTAAGTCCAATGGATATTGTTACAATTGCAATAAATATGGTCACATACCTAATCAATGTAGGACAAAGTCTGTTAACAACTATCAGAAGGCAAAATTCAAAGGGTTTTGTAAAAACTGCAATAGATATGGACATAGTATCGAGAAGTGCTGGTTTAAGCAAAAGAACTACATGAAGTATCCACACTGAGAAAACACTGGAGGTTACCGAACTCACATAGATCCTTACCGACAATATGCAGCAGTACCATGGGATTACAATACAAGGGTATGGTGCGAATGTTGTGGAAGATATGGACATATAAGTATCGACTGTTTTATAAGATTTGGAATGAACAACCGGAGATCATGGAGAAATCTTGGTATGGCATGTTTTCATTGTCACAAAGCTGGACATTTAGCTGGAGATTGCAAAGATCAACCAAGAAGAGACACTGAAGAGATAAAAGAAAAATTCAAGATTATTTGGAAAAAGAAAGAAATTATGTCTGATGAAGAAAGCACCTTACCTACCGAGTTAGGTGCACCTATTTCAAATTAGTCAAGGAAAGGTATGAAGGGATTGCATTCTTTAAAAGTTAAATCATAACAGTTCCTATTCTATTATGTACAAAATTCAAAATCTACATAGTTAACATGCAATTAGTCAGTTTATATACTATACAGGAAACTTGTCAAGTCAGTGTATACAGGAAACCTGTCAAGTCGGTTAATAAAGAAAAGTTGGGTACTCAGTGAAAATAGAAGAAGAGTAAATCAGTAAAAGGTGAACTGAGTGCATTTAATATCTTGACCTAACTTGCACGGAGCCCGATAAGGTATTTTTGAGTACTTAAAAGTGTTTTCATGGTCATTTTCATTCACCCAAGTTTTTGAGAAGTAGAGCAGAGCAAATCAAAGCGATCAAAACTTCATTCAGAGCGAATTTCGAGATATTTACATCAATCTATTCACACTGTTTAGCTGGTTTATGATCTAGTCAAATTACTATTGTCTACCGAGTGTGAAGAGTCAGTCACTTGTAAACCCTAAGGATAACTTGTCGAATCTTACTCAAAATCTACCATGGCGCCCAAGATCCAAGACCCTATAGTTGTCCAAAATGTGGAGAAGCCCTTGCTGAAATATTCCCTAACTCCTAAAGTTACCTCAGAACTAGATGATAAAACTGCATTTTCACTCATCCCGGATTGAGTTTTGTTAGTAGAAGATGTCAGATTCTTTATGAAATGCCATGTTGAGGAATTCGATCATGTAGAGATTAGTGACACATATGATGAACTATGCACTGATGGCAAATTGGATTGCAAATTTGAGCATATCAAAATCAAGGGATTAACTGAAGCCCTAGTCTATCCCCATGTGTTCAAACCCTAGTGGGTTAAGTTTGTATTGAGAAGAGTACATGATGATTTCATGTGGCTACAAGAGCAACCGTTCAAGATCATGAAGGAAGTCATTCACCTGATCACCAGATATCCCATCTACGATCATGCTTGTGCACAGAAAATGATATCACAAAAGGAGCTAATCAGTCTAACCAGAGTAGAATCTGATTACCGAGGACTGAAATTGAATAAAGTCATTGATGCTGAACTAAAATTTGCAATTAGAGTTATTGGTTACTGTCTCTTCCAATCTGCAAGGGAAAACAGTGTACCATGTGCTGCAGTGGACCTGGCCTACAAAATAGTTAAGAAGGGAATGAAAGTAGACTTATGTGAAGTTATACTAAAGAAATTGTTTGAGAACCTGAACACAATAAGGAAGCCAAAGAAGAACAACTCAGAAAACACACTAAAGTTCGGTTCACTATTTGTATGTATGTTTTTCTATTTTGAGAAGTTCTTTCCCTCAGTTGGTAAAGTAGTATGGGAGCTACACTGACCTATCACCCATCAGATCCATGACTACATCAAGAAGTTAGGAGATAAATTTAATTATATAATGGATGATTACTTTAGCAAATTCCAAGAGAAAATGCACAACAAGTACAGGATCCCACCACAGCTGGTAGAAAAATACAAGGACAATATATGTTTTGAAGTCGACACTGATTATTGCTATGTAAATGCTATTGAACCGAGGACTCAATCGTTGCAACCAATGGGTTATGAGATTGATTATGATATCACACAACAACATATTGATGCCTATCTATCATTGCCAAGGCATGCAACTGAACTAAGGTATGGAACCTATGAAGAGGTGAAGGAGAAAGTAAAAATGAGCATTGTAGTTCCTAAGGCTACAAGAAAAGCTACAAAGATGATAAAGGCTTTATCTGAGAAATTCAGAGAAGAATCCTCCTCTACACCTGTCAAAGGAAATCTTGCCATTACCGAAGAGGAGACATAAGCTCAAGAGGCTGCAATAACATTGAGCACAGAGTTGCCAAAGGGAAAAGTTCTGAAAAGAAAGAAACAAGACATCACAAAGGCCCTACCGACTCCACCAACAAAGAGACCCAACACCAGAGCATCAGCTGCATCACCAAGTAAGAAACAAAATACTGTTGCCATTCCAAAGGTAACCAAGACTTACAAGAAATCTACTCAGAGACTCATTTTGGCAAAAGAGTCGAGTGATACAGAGTCTGATGATGCAAACAAATTCTAGGTTGTGAAAAGCAAAAAGGTAAACATTCATAGTGTTGAAATTTTTTGTGCCAATCTTAAAGAATATAGTGGATTTGTAGGATTCAAATATGTTAAGTATGAGACTAGGAATAATGATGAGAAATGACAGATTGAAGAAGCTATCATATGTACACTTCTGAAGTTTCGATTAGCACCATTAGAACTAGCAAAGTCACTTCCGAGTGAAATCTACTCACACATTGATAACAGATGGAAATATGCAATGGATTCAGAGAGACAAATAAGAGAAAGAAGTCTAGTCCATCTATTTCCTGACATGTCCGTAGCTGAAATCAAGTAGTATTTGTCCACATACAATTCTAAATTTCTTGTGAAACAGAGAGCCTTAAAATTGATGAATGGGCTATATATTGATGTGGATAATGAGACTAAAGCCAAGTGGCAGGAGATCTTCAAACAAAAGGATGTCGGTGAACAATCTCAAATTGAAATTGTTGATGTCACCGAGCAAGGTCCATACTCGGTTGACACTATATAAATAGATGAAGATGTAATGGATGAAGCAGCACCGAAGCAGGAAATGATTGAAGGTACCACTTATGTAAAACTTGTTTCTGGTGAATCTGTCTTAGAACAAGTTCAGCCTTATCTGCCGGTGAAGCCACCAGTCTCAACTAAAGCTCCCAAGGACACCGAGCAAGCTACTGAAGGCAACAAATCTGAAGCTGCAGGTGATACAACCAAAGATCAGAAGTCTCAAGCATAGACAAGCACTACAACTGTTACAACTGAGACCCCTAGCACCGAGCCACCCAAAGACACTACAACTGCTATAGGAACAGACCAAAGTCTTGCATCTACCGAGCAACCTACCGAGGGTCAACAAGCCTCACATGCACTTGTCTTAGTGCCACAGACCAAAGGAAAAGAAAAGAAGGTGAGAAAGTATGGTTTTAAATTTGACTTATCTAAACTGATCGTGTTGCCCAATGTAGACATTTCCAAATTAAAAGGGCAAGCACTCATTGAATTCGGTAAACTATGCAAAGCAAAGGCTGAACAGGAGAAGCAACTGGCCATACAGAAAAAGAATAAAGTACTTCAGAAGGTTAGGACACTACTAACAGATATGCTATCATCAGCAACAATGTCAACCAATGCAGCCATCCATATTCAGTTGGATGAACTCCTCAATCATATTGAAACATCTGGAGTTGATGCATTTGAGTACTTAAGCAAGCTCAAGGATAAAGAGCTTACAACAAAAATGATAGAGGAAGTACAAAAATCAATTGCTGTTGGCAAGGTAAAACTTGTCAAATTCATTGCTGAGTTGTCCCCTCAACTCAAGCACATTCTTTATTTATTCCAGAAATTGTGTACATTTTCTTTATTTGTTAAAGATATCAAAAATAAAAATTGATGCAATTGAGAAAGAGATCACCGATCTCTCATCTAAGTTGACCACTGAGCCTACTTCAGTTCAAATTTTTTACAAAAAGCTACAACAGCTCATGGCTCAACAATTAGAACTGAGGAATGAAGAGCATAAAATTAGGATGGATATAATGACCCTTCAAACATTATTCCTTCCTCATCTCTCATCAGTACAGGAACAACTCAACCGAGCTACATGCTTATCAACTACACAAGAGGAAAGCACTCTTGATGGCTTGATATTGCTCTTATCTGATATTCAAGCATAAAACTCATTAATGGAAAGTGTCAAGGACTCACTCTCAGTCACCCTCACCGATGCTCGGACCAAGTATAAGACTATTTTTGATCAGTTACCACCTCTGGATGGAAATTAAGTTTTTAATGTTTGTCAAAAAGGGGGAGTAATATTATGATACTACAAAGAGGAAAGCCCAGCAAAGGGGGAGTAATTCTACATTTGGAGAGTAATACAGTTTTGTTAACACAATTTTGAGTATTGTATACAAGGGGAGTATACCGAGTAGAATATACAGAGCATTCAGAGCACACAAGTACAGAACAAAACCGAACATGCAAAATTCAGGGTTATGTACAGAATAATGATAAGGGGAGTATATTTGCATATACTATTTTATTGACTATTGTATATATTGTCAAGTATAGTCATTTTGTCAAGTATATAGTTTTTGAGTTATGACTTTGTAAGTAGTTTTTGTCAAACGTCTCAACTAATGTCAAAATGGGAGATTGTTACTACTTATCAAATTGCCATTAGTTTCATATCCAAAGTCATACTATATATTCTAGTCGGTTAGTATTACCAAATCATGCAGTCGGTACACACAGAGAAGTTGGTATGAACAGTCTAGTCGGTTACAGAAGAAAGTAGTCACAAAACGCAGTATTCACCGAGCTGTTTACCGAGTAAAGTTTCATGGCTACCGAGTGGTAAAGTTAACTCACCGAGTTGATATTCACCGAGTGAAATGTTTTACCAGATACATTGAACCTGGACATGCACATGAAAACGTGTTACAACATCGAGGCACATCTAACCGTTTTTGCATTGGAAATTGCACTAGGAGATTGTGTATGATTACAAGGTCAATCTAACTAATGAGATATTTTGTTTAGTCATTCATTCAAAGAATCTTTTATAAGATCGAAGCAATGAATTAAATCACCACTGTAGGTGATCTATTTATACAACATGATTCTAGGGTTAGAAAGTGGGAATGTGTGTGTGTATGCATGAAGGAAGACTATTACAGAGACATAGAGAGGTCACCGAGAAGGTTATCAGTGAACAGTCAAAGAACAGATTAAATAGAAGGGTTTACCGAGTTTCATTATGGGTTACTGAGGTATGCTACAAGCTAGGTAATCTTATTCAGAGCACATAGAATCTGCTTTAGCATTTCAGATGTAAAGTTGCAGATATTTGTAATGATTTTATTGTAATATTTTGAAGTTGTAAGAGAAACCTTTAATAAGGTAAAAGACTCTAACCAAGTCTATAAATTGTAAATCCTTTAACCAGGTGCTACACTTATATAGTGTTGTAAAATCCTTTAGTAAGGTAGATCTAACTGATCTTGATACTCCTAACAGGGTAAGCTATCAGAAATAGCTAAATGTAAGCTCTAACCGAGCATTCTTTATTATTGCAGTAGTGAAGTTGTGGGTGCCATCCTCATCGCAGTTTTTCTCTCTAACCAAGAGTTTCTGCGTGACCAAAATATATGTGTTATGGAGTGAATCATGTATGATTGCTATCTGTTGATTTTAGTTTTATTTTATGTTACTGCACTATTTTGTCTATGCATAACAGTAAGGTTATTATCAAAGAAAAGTTTTGGAGTACTGATTCACCCCTCCCCTCTCAGTACATCAGCTTTCCATATTGGGCCTAACAGTTGGTTTGCCATTTCAGGCCTTCTCACTGCATACCAAGTCTGTAAGAGCACTCATCCCATGTGTGAGGCACAATTATCTTACTTAGTGTTTTCTTTAACTAAACTCTCTAATATGCTGTTAGGTTATCACTTATTTAGACACACTTTCGATGGGTTACCCTGCAACCACTTTGGGCGCGACCCCCACTCCAAAGCCACTTTCCCACATGACACTAGACCATAATCAAATGAGCTCCTAAACCAAGGAATACACTAGGACAAGGTTACGAAGTTCAATACGGTAGGAATACCAACATGGTCAAACAAGTCTTCATACGAGGTGCACTGATTGACGGTACTCTGACTAGAGACATGACTAGCTATGGTCAACCACATACCAACATTTCAACACTCGTATAAAGGACATGACCGAATAAAAAACCATGACATGAAAATAGTCCAAGACTCGAGATCAAGGACATAAGCAGGTACTCAAATCAACATATGATAATATCCAACAATCACAATCTAGAACTTGTCATTTCTTAATCAAATGCAAATACAAAAATTTAAACATGCATAGACATAAATCAGAAAAGACAATCTTCTTCCATATTGTTTAAACATTACAATCGATCCCGTTTTCTATTTGTTCTAATTTGATTTTGCGAATTGTCTACCTTGTCTAGGTACATGTCGCTCATGGTTTACTAACTCACTATAGTTCATTTTGCATCATAAAATAATTTAAATACTTCATCATGAGTTTCCAAACCAAAATCACATTAATATAATTATAATCTATGTAGTACACACAATGATATAAAATCAAATATTCATTAATCAACTAAAATATGATGTTTATTTTTCCAAATAAAACATCATCCATACTGGTTTGAAGACAATTTCTCTAAACATATATTTTCCAGAACCAAGTTACACTTTTTAGAATATGGAAATATACATTTAAAGAAACTAAAATAGATAAACATTTCTCAAATTAACAAAAGATTCCTTGTGTATACTTAAACAAATATACAAACCTAAGATATTAATTAGTATATATATCTTTATTTATATATACCTTAACTAATAAATTAATAATTAAATAACAATTAATATATATTTAAAAATATACATTAATTAATAATGGCAATTAATATATAACTAATAATACACATTAATTTATAAATTACAACAATTAATATATATTTAATAATATAAATTAATTTGTAATTAGCAATTAATATATTATTAATAATATACATTAATTAATAATTAATAATAATAATAAAAACATTTAAACAAAAAAAAACTTAATTTTTTAAATTTTTTTCTGCCACCAAGTGGCCCCCACACCCGTGGTTACCATGAGCTATGGTTACCACAACCGTGGTTTCCACAAGCTGTGGTCTCCACAGCCGTGGAGAACCACGGTCTGTGGTCTCCACAACGTGGAATCATGGGCTGTGGTTTCCATGGTGTGGAGCCACAGTCCGTGAAACTCCATGGTGGGCTATGGGTAGAGCCATGGCTCCCCACAACCACATACGCAAAACCCAAAATAATTAAAAAAAAAAAAAAAAATGGAATAAACCCCAATTTTATCCACAGTCTCAGATTGAGACCAAAACCAATTTTCTAGAATACCCAAGGTTATCAAATATTAAAATTTGTTGAATAACTAGACCCAAAATAGGCAATTTTTTCCAACCAAACACCATATTAGGCAAATTAAGATTGATTTACACATATTTATTCAACAAATCTGCCAAACCCCAAACCCCAAACTAATTTCTAATTTAAAATTTAATTCTAAGAACATTCAATGGAGTTTTAGACAAAAATTCATCATGAATAGCCAACCCCAATATTTGGTTTTTGAAAATCAATCTGAGCAACCAAAATTAAATCTGGAGGTTGGGAAAGAAGCAAGGAGGGTTTGAGTTTGTGATTTAACTACCACTCTTCCATTTTCCACAAGATATAAGAGATTATCAACAAACACAACCAAATTTATTCCAAAAACCAAACAATCTCTGATAAACAAAGAAACCAAAGAGATAAACAAGAATCCTACCTTATTTAGCAATCCTGGGAAAGATTTGATGAAGAGCCCAACTTGCAAGCTCAAGAAAATCCTTCTTCCCCAAAATGCCCAAACACTTCATTCCCAAAAATAATTCTCCAAAAAATGATCCCCTAAAAATATTTTCCAAACCTAGGTTAAATGAAAAAATGTTTGACCAGAATTCATTTTTTTTTTTTTGGATTTAAAATATTTTCTTTCAATAAAATGAAAAATCATTCTTTTCAAACAATTCAAATATGCAACAACTTGCTTTTCTTTTAAAAAATGATTTTCTCAATTAATTGAAACTAACATTTCTATTTCCAAAATGCCAAGGAGGGTAAAATATTTCTATTTTCGAATAAAATTTAATCTTTCCTTTCAAAATGCATAAACTGAATAAATTTATCATTTAAAATTAATCATTTAATCGAACTTGCTACAAACATGAATTGAGCAATTCTAATTAATGATTAATTGCACAAAAAGGGTCCTATTAAATTTAGTCCCTTAATTTACTAATTCGTAAAAGAACACATTTAATCAAATTAAATACTAAGGATTAAATACTCAATTTTACCACACGCAAAACATGCAACCCAAGAAAGCCAACTAGATACCTGACCCGCATACCCAACCAAAAGGGGAAACTGATGGACGATTGGCGACACTCACTTGAGTATGACTAGGGCAAAATGAGGGTCTTACGACCACCTAATCCAATCTTTTAGGGTTGATGAGGTACACTCAAAGCTACGAGTCCAGGTGGAGATGAACCTTGTACCTATGCGGTATTGTACCTGCAATCTCCTACAACCATGAGCCACACATGCATACATATATATTTAATGAAAGTGTTAGCTCAAGATTAATAAAATGAATCAAAAGAATAAATAAACTTACATAAGAATCGATGCGAAAACCACATTTACAGGTATGGACAATAATCATAATATCTGACTATAACATTTCATCATGGTAAATCAACCAAGGTCAAACCAGAATTTAGGGGTACTACACTTCTAATTATATATTAATTCAGGCTTCTAATAGATTTAGGTTGTCTAACATGCACATAGATGACTCAAAAAACTTTCTTCTTCTCCAAATAGCGAACTTTAAAAGCAACGACTATAATTTGTGATTAAGGAGGTGAAGTTCAGGTCCTTCAAGTGTAAGACAAGGTGAGTTCATCTTATTTCAAAGTGCAGACCTGATCCATTCAAGGTGCAAATTCAAGAGGGAGCTGTAAGCCATCTAGCAAGGAAGGTGATTTTAGCTACAAGTTATCATTTACCCTTTCTTTTCAGGTTGATTTCATCAAATCAAGGTGAGTGCAATATTGTTTTTGATGAGGACTTAATGAAGATTTGATTGAAGGATACTCCTTTTAAAAAATAGATCTCCTTTTAGATCTGATTGAAGGATTGAGAACTAGTTTCCATTGCATCCTTGTAAAGATTATACTTTTTAGACAGTGAATCTTCTTTAGTTTTCATTTGGCTTCATTGAAATTTATGTAGTACAAATAAAGTTCTCTTGATTTTTGTAAAATTTGTTAAAAACTTATTACTAGGGTAACCCGAGAATGAATAAAATGCATTATATCTTGTTTCCACATTGAATAACTCTTTGAATGGGTGGAAAACCCTTTGTGCATATGTATCTTCATGTCCAAATCTCTGTAGGGCTCCATGTCAAGAAAGGTACGTGCAAAAGGTGTGGAGAAATCATTGTTTTCTGAGTCTCAGTCAGAATGAGACAACAAAGAGGTGGTTTGGAAGGGTTGAATGTAAAGAAAGGGTCTTGGAGGGATATTGAGGGTTTCAAAGGTAGTGAGAGGGTGCTACACATTTGTGTCAAGGTTTGAAAAACTTTGAATAAGCCAAAATGTCAGGGTTTTACTGACTATCCTTAATGATACCTATTTGTCACTATGAACATTGCTACCACAGCAGGGTACCTTATATCTTTAGGGTGTATGGGAGGGTGAAGCATGTTGTTTTGGTTATGAGAGAGAGTCATTGATATGTATTTGAGTACTCTTGGGTTGATGTGTTCCTACTTGGCATTAGGAACTATGTCCAAAAGCCATTAGGAGTCCTAATTGGAGAAGGGCTTGAGGGAGTAAGATTTTGTGAGTTGGTGTGATTCAAGGGTTGGAAGACCTCAAGATAGATTTGGGAAAGGTGAGTATTCCTAAGGTAATGTATGTCAATGGTTGTATGGGACTAGGGAGTAGGAGTGATTCTTTGGGGTATTGAAGTAACTTGAGGGGCTAGTAGCCTAGTGAGGGCTTGGGGCTTGTTCCCTATTGATCAGGTGAGTTGGGAGAAAGACCCCCCTAATTGATTGAGATTGGTGGATTCTCTACATCACAATGCTCCAATGTTGACCTTACTTAATTCTTTGTTTCTCAGTGAAGCTTACACAAATGCTACTGAGGATGTCATGGGAGCCATCTTGTTATAAGATGGTAAAATAGTATGCTACTATTCAAAGGTTTTCTTTTCAACAATGAGGGACTATATAGCTTATGATAGAAATTTATGCATTAGTCTAGGTGATGAGAAAGTGTATAAAAAATAGTATGAGAAAGACTCAAATTATGGGGAATACAAATAGCAAGAAAGTAGTACTATATAGGCGAGCATAATTGAATGTGTTCAAGGCATGGTTTCTACTTTTGGAGGAACATAACTCCAATGTGGCAATTTATTTTGGTGGCAGAAAAATAGTGATTCATTTGCAAAGTTGCATGCAATTTCAAGGATGCAAGTAGTAGCAAAATCCGTTTGAGGATGTGCGTTGTGATGCACTTGCAAATACAAGATGCATAAAAAAAGTATATAGAACTAAAGAAAAAGACAATAAGTTGTTGAATGAATAGTTCAAAACACGAAGCAAAAAAAGAACAAATGAATAGTTTAAACCATGAAGAAAAAAAGAAAGATAGAAGCAGTAGTAATATTATATCACTTGGTACTAATTTGAATACTTGGTTCCTCCCCCTATTACTTAAAAGTTAATACTATGCTCTAGATGTCAAAGGAAATTTGGTCATGTGCATTGACCGCTACAATTTGGAATGCAAAAGAGGGAATGTACCTGACAGTCCACTACAATTTTAAGAACAAAGAGATTCTATGGCACCGAGAGGTTGCAATCGTAGTCTATGTTGGCCATAATCCCCGTTGCAACAATAACGAGATATGAGGTAACAATTATAAAATTTGGATGAACTCAAAGAGATATTTACAAATACAACCTAACCTTTATAATACCTAATTGAAAAAATGGATGCAATGCAAGTCCTTGTATCAATAATGTCTAGTAGATAGTAAAAAACTAGAACAATAACTTCCATATAAAAGTGGTTAAACTTAAAATGATAAGGAAAATTCAAAAATGCTAAAGAAAATGTCAACTAATAAAAAAACTTACAAGGATGAGGCATATTCATAAATTTTGTAGTCCCTCCATGGATATCAACACTAGAAGAAACTCATAGTGTTAGTGTACATACAAGACAATATGGGAGTTCATTATACCCAACAACTTGTGGTGTTGTTGTTCGTGTTGGCTCTGTTGGATCCTGCAATTAAGATTCAATATACATTATTTAATAAGATTAACTATGCAACATAATGAAATATTGAAAAGTGTGTTATCTTATTGAGCTTCACTTGGTTTTGACAATAGTTTAATAGTCTCTACTTAATAGGGCCAACCATGTGAAGGTGGAAACTCATGTGGCCCCTCCCTCCTAAAATCACTCTAAATTCCCCATTAACATCTAACATTCATTCATTCTTTCTACCATTAATAAAATATAACATTCATTCATTAACACATAACATTGATTAACATTAATTAACACACATCATTCATCAATATTAATTAACACATATGATTCATAACCATTCATTAGCACATAATTACATTCATTAACACATAAAAATAAGTCATTATCAAATAAGGTAGATTACAATCATTTCTTTTTTTCTTTTTTCTTTGAATCTATGTAAAGAATAAGTGGAGCATCATTTTCTTCATAATTTCCCCCCTCTTTAGTTGTTCTGCTCTCTACTCGTGATCTCGATGTATGCCTAGTCCTATACTGAGGACGAGGACACTGAAGCGAAGGGGGTCCTCTGCAATAACAAATAAATGATTTAAATTCAAAACATTATTTATTATTGTTACAAGTATTTCATTAATTTAAAGAACATAACCGTGGCACTCTTTACCTAATGGGGCCACATCATCTTCCACATCATTTTGTCTAGCCTCAACCTCAACATGTTGAACACCCTCTAGATCCTCTGGAGTTGAAATATTAAAGGTTACATTAATGTTGAACACCAATTACAATTAAATTTGTTTAAATGAATAACATTGGTCCTCTTTACCTGATTGGGGAACATCACGTTCCTTATGTTGTGTACCCATATCATGTTCAACTTGGTCACCACCGACTACATGCTCTAAAATATTAACAAAAAGGGTTACATTAATTACTACACTAATTACAATTTAAGATGTTTAATTGTATTAATAATTACATAAATAAATTTGAATAGCAAATGAATGCCTCCACTACTGGGATGAACATCCGGACCTTCACGTGCAGGTCGTGTTTCATGATTAGTAGGCTGCATTCCAATGTCATGCACATTGTTATCATTGCTTGCTAATTTAAAACTAATATAGTCACTTTATGTTGGAACTTAACATCAATTAGATTATTGGTAAAGTATTCAATTTGAAATAATTTGAAATAATTTTCATTTAGCTTATTTATCTGTGTGATGGATGCACCAGAATCTTGTGTTTGCCCACTCAATTCTTTTAGCCATTCAACCACGATTGTATAGCCTTGCTGGTAGGCAATTCTCTTGTCATCTTCTATGGGCACTCTATTGAATTCAGATCCCTACGTATCATGAATTTTGCTTCCATTGTTTGATAAAAAAAAATTGTTTGCAACTTCTAAATATTTTGATGCGATATTTCATTTATCGATACTTGCAATTTGTGCGACAAGTTTCATATAACTGTTGGCATGTGTGCAGAGTGTGATGATATGATGATACTGTATGTTGTCATTGATGTCAATATGCTGAAGTATGAACTGGTATATTGAAGTAAGCAAACTGGCAAGAGAGCTGGTATGATGATGTGAACCGGTATGTGGAAAGTTTTGTATCGGGGTTTCATTTGGTATGACTACCGGTTGGTAGTCTCAACTTCAAGGTTTCCATTTGATGCATTCCAAGTCTGTGTGATTCGACCGACAATATTTTGTGATGAGTTAGCATTGCAATGAAGATCAGATCATGTTGCCACATCAGCCTTGTGCGCGTGAAGGATTTCCTTGAGGATCTTGCATGAAGAAGATTGATTCTATCTACCTCGAGAATGTGCGAAGTCTCAGTAAATGGTGGAGAGCACGTGATGGGTTATCAGAAGTGGCAAAGAATGAACGATGGAGAACGTCTCAAGATTTTTTCAAGATCATTTTACTCTATGCAATGTGATTAAATGGTTAGGATTGAACCGACTGTATTGATAACCTAAATGTTTAGGGTTTAGGGTTTATGCCACCGACCTATCTATTGTTTATAAGGTCGATGATGATTTGCATTATGAAGTTGTTGGCAAATGTTATGTGTGTATCCAAGTGAAGAGATACTTGATTCTTGCCAGACCAAAGAAGTGTGTTGATACCTACAGAGTGTGATTGTAGAAGCAAAGGAACTAAAGTGGATTTGCATTGGCATTGAGTGTTGTTATTAGATCAGTGTATTACCTGTTGACTTCTAACCATTTCAACAGTTGGAAAATCCCTTAACCGGGTAGCTTTAACAGGCTTTCTGTAAATCCTTTAAAAGGGTGACTCAAATTCATTGAGTTCTTCAAATCCTCTTGCGAGGTAACCTTTAACAGGGTTTTAACCTTTAACCGGGTATTTAGCCATCCCTTAACTGGGTGATCCCTAGTAGGATCAGTTCCTAGCAGAACCTATTATAAAGTCCTTAACTGAACTAGGCTCTTAATAGAGCGGACTTCAAAAGAGTTCAAAGAACAACTTGTGGGTATTCATCCCCACCGTGGTTTTGCCCAATTGGGTTTCCACGTGAAAAATAAGTGTGTCATGTGTGATGCTTTTTCATGTGATGATTATTGTATTCTGTTAAGTGGTAAAAACATGCTGATCCAGTGGTCCATATATTTCTGATGTATTACTTGCTTATGCATATGGGTGAAATGGAAATGAGTTATTAGGTTTTGTGAAGATCTAAGTGTTATTGGTTTATGTCTTTCACAGTCCCACTATGTTTTACCGGTAGTGTCCTGATTTAGATCGGTGATACTGTTTACCAGTTAGTGCAGTCTTTGTAGTCAATGTGGTTTGCAGGGAGTTTTTGTCTATACTGATTCACCCCCCCCCCTCAGTATTTGTTGAGCATTTACTGATCATCATTATTCATCAATTGGTATCAGAGCATCCTCTAGGTCCTCTGTGTTGTAAGCTTAACCATTTGAGGAAAAGATCCTATTCTAATGATAAAGAGGGAAGGTCCTAAGTTCAACAGAGATAACTTTAAGATATGGAAGGACATAATGAAAATATACATTAAAATCATGGGTGCTCAACATTGGAGTTATGTTGAGAATACTTATGTTGTCCCTACTAGTACTCTCTCCAATGATCAAAGAAGAGAAATTCAGGAGAATGGGCAAGTAATGGAAGCTCTTATCAGCAGCCTATGTGATGTTGAGTTTATAGATGTTCAGGAAAAAGATAATCCCAAAGATGTATGGGATACTCTGGAGTCTATATATGGCGGTGATGAGCATGTGAAGCAAGCTAAGGAAGAAATCCTTAGAGAAAAGTTTGAATACATGCAAATGGTTGAAGGAGAGACCATTCAACAATATGGGATAATGATTAAAACTATTGTTGGAGACATCAAGAGTGCAGGAGGTACAATGGATGACTCTACCATTGTTAGAAAAGTTTTGAGAGCCTTATTACCGATCTATGCAATAAGGGTTGCTTCTATTCAAGAGTTGAGATCTATTGACAAGACAAAGGTGTCCCTTGATTCTATCATTGCTAAGTTGAATGCATATGAGCTAAACATTTATGATGGTAGTGTTCAGAAGACTGATTCAACCTTTAAAGCATCTACTGCACTATCTAGAAAGGGTAAAGAAGCTAGTACCAGCTGTGAACCTAGACAAAGCAGAGATGAGGATGAAGAGGAAAAGCAAGAGGATACAATTAAGATCATTCCTAGGTATGTAAAGCTGAATCATGATCGAAAGTAGATCATAGGAGATAAGGATGCAGGAACTCTTACAAGAAGAAAGGTCAAAGAAAATTCTTGCATGATCTCTGAATTTGAGCCTAAAACATTTAAAGAGGCACATAAAGATGAAGACTGTATCAAGGCTATGGAAGAGGAAATTGACCAAATGGAAAAGAATGGTACATGGTCTTTGGTACCTAGACCTGAGCATAAAAATGTTATTGGCACCAAATGGGTTTTTAGAAACAAGCTGAATGAAGATGGCACAGTGGTAAGAAACAAAGCCAGATTGGTATGTAAGGGATATGCTCAAGAAGAAGGAGAAGACTATGGAGAAACTTTTTCTCTAGTAGCTATATTGGAAGGAGTTCAAATGCTTCTTTCATATGCATCCTTCAAGAGATTCAAAGTGTATTAGATGGATGCAAAATCTACATTCTTGAATGGAATACTTGAAGAGGAAGTGTATATAAAGCAACTAGATGGGTTTTCCCTATCAGAAGATAGTGATATGGTGTGTAGCCTACATAAAGCCTTGTATGGATTGAAGTAGGCACCTAGAGAATGGTATGAACATTTACACTCCCATCTTGTGAAGATTGGATTTGAAAGAACAAGTGAAGATAGCAATATCTATCTGAAGTCAGAAGGAGATTAGATTCTGATCTGTGAAGTATTTGTTGATGACATAATTATTGGTGGAGATGACAAGATGAGCCATGTATTTGCAGATGAAATGAAGAAGGAATTTGAGATGTCACTAATCAGAGAGATTAAGTTCTTCATTGGACTACAGATACAACAAATGAAAGATGGTATCTTTATCACTCAGTCCAAGTATGTCAAAGAGGTGTTGAAGACTTTTGGCATGGAAGACAACAAACTGGTTGTAACCTTCTGGGAACTGGTTGCAAAATAGCCTAGTACTAGTACCAATGCTCCTACATCGGTAGATGCTGATGATGAATCAAAAGATGAAGAAAGCAAAGACATAGTATTTGTAGTTGTTAAGGAAGATGTGTCAGACAAGAAGGCTCTTGTCTCCGGCTTTGATAATTCAAATGAGTGGATTATTGACAGTGGTTGTTCTCACCACATGACTGGTGACCAGATAAAGTTTTTGTCTCATGGATGAGTAAGAAGCAAAGTTGTATCTCTCAGTGTGTAGCAGAAGCAAAATATGTAGCAACATTTATGAACTGCACTCAAACAATTTGGATGAAGCATGTACTAAGTGGTTTCAAAGTCCCTGTATCTAAACCGGTGAGCATATTTTGTGATAACACAAGTGCAATTAATATTTCCAAGAATCCGGTATTGCATGCTAGAACCAAGCACTTCGAGCTTAAGTATCATTTCTTGAGGGAGAAAGTTCAGAACAAAGAGGTTGTATTGGAACATGTTTCCAGTAAGGAGCAATTAACAGACATATTCACCAAGCCTCTATCGAAGGATACATTTACCTATTTAAGAGGTGAATTAGGGGTGCTGCCCCTTCAAGAGGTCAACTAAAGGTATGTTCTCCACATCACTCAAGTATTACATTGTCAAATCTTTTCAAGATTGGTGTGTTGAAGGATGCTACTCCTCAGGGGGAGCAACATAGTGGAACATGGATGCCTGTGCCTCCAATTTGGCATTGTTGTCAAAGGGGGAGAATATGTAAAGCAGAGAGATATCTTTGTATATTGCCATCAATGTCAAAGGGGGAGATTGTTGGCATATGTGCAGAGTGTGATGACATGATGATACTATATGTTGTCATTGATGTCAATATGCTGAAGTATGAACCAATATATTGAAGTAAGCAAACTAGCAAGAGAACTGGTATGATGATGTGAACTGGTATGTGGAAATTTTTGTATCGAGGTTTCATTTGGTATGACTACCGGTTGCTAGTCTCAGCTTGAGGGTTTTTAGTTGATGCATTCGAAGTGTGTGATTCTACCGATGACATGCTGTGATGAGTTAGCATTGCAATGAAGATCAGATCATGTTGCCATGTAGCCTTGTGTGCGTGAAGGATTTCCTTGAGGATCTTGCATGAAGAAGATTGATTCTATCTACCTCGGGAATGTGCAAAGTCTCAGTAAATGGTGGAGAGTGCGTGATGGGTTATTAGCTTCCAGAAGTGGCAAAGAATGAGTGATGGAGAACATCTTCAGATTTGTTCAAGATCATTTTACTCTATGCAATGTGATTAAATAGTCAGGATTGAACCAACTGTATTGATAACCTAAATTTTTAGGGTTTAGGGTTTATGCCACCAACCTATCTATTGTTTATAAGGTCGATGATGATTTGCATTGTGAAGTTGTTGGCAAATGTTACATGTGTATCCAAGTGAAGAGATACTTGATTCTTGCTAGACCGAAGAAGTGTGTTGATACCTACAGAGTGTGATTGTAGAAGCAAAGGAACTAAAGTGGATCTGCATTGGCATTGAGTGTTGTTATCAGATCAGTGTGTTACCTATTGACTTCTAACCATTTCAGTAGTTGGAAAATCCCTTAATCAGGTAGCTTTAACAGGATTTCTATAAATCCTTTAACAGGGTGACTCAAATTCATTGAGTTCTTCAAATCCTCTTGCGAGGTAACCTTTAACAGGGTTCTAACCTTTAACCGGGTATTTAGCCATCCCTTAACCAGGTGATCCCTAGCAGGATCGGTTCCTAGCAGAACCTATTGTAAAGTCCTTAACCGGACTAGGCTCTTAACATAGCAAACTTAAAAAGAGTTCAAAGAACAACTTGTGGGTATTCATCCCCACTGTGGGTTTTCCCGGTTGGGTTTTCACGTGAAAAATAAGTGTGTCATGTGTGATGATTTTTCATGTGATGATTAGTGTTTTCTGTTAAGTGGTAAAAGCATGCTGATCCAGTGGTCCTTATATTTTTAGATGTATTACTTTCTTATGCATATGGGTGAAATGGAAATGAGTTATTAGGTTTTGTGAAGATCTAAGTGTTACCGGTTTATGTCTTTCACAGTCCCACTGTGTTTTACAGGTAGTGTCTTGATTTAGATCGGTGATACTGTTTACCAATTAGTGCAGTCTTTGTAGTCAAAGTGGTTTGCAGGAAGTTTTTGTCTATACTGATTCACCCCCCCTCTCAGTATTTGTTGAGCATTTATTGATATCATTATTCATCAATAACCACCAAAGCCGAGTTTGTGTTGCCCATGCTTTTCTTGTCTGGCCTTGGTTTCCTTTGACATGTCACTCAGTCTATGAAAATTCTGAAATATGTTAGATTATATAAATATAAAGAGTAATTAATTACTACATAATTACATTCTTAATAGTATCCCATAGCTTCTTTTGGCATCTACTGGTGTATTTCCTTTTTTCCTTTCAATTCTCTCCTTGGCATCCAAAATCAAGTCCTTCCACTCCCTCTCTAGAATCATTGGGGGATGTTCGTACTTTACGTTCTTCTCTAAATGTGTCCTGTATTGGTCCCTCACATACTTTAGATATGTGCCAACTTTTTCAAGGAGCTTGGTTTTGTCGAATGTGTCATTTCCAAAAAACTCAACCATACGGTTTGTCAATTCATCTTTTAACCTTTTTCTTGGTCATTCTACCTTTTAAAGCAAAAAAAAACATGTTAGATTCAGAAATGAACTGAAGCTACCTTTATTATAGTTCAATAAATGGATCAAAGGAAAACTATTCTAGCAATGATATTAAATCAAAATAGTGGATTAGGGTTAGTTCACATATGATGTTCCACCTTTTACGTATGGTGGGCCCAAATATCTGCAATGCAATGTCATTAAGATTTTTATAAAAAATATCATTTCTTGCAAAAAATTCATGGGATCATTAGTCCAAAATGAGTGATTAGTAAGTAAATTATAATTAGACTATATATAATAATAATTTTAAAGTACATGAAACCTTCTGTATCTTTAAGGGAATCATCTTCGCCAGTCACCACCAATGTGGCCTGCGATGTTCCCATACTAGCAATATGAGAAGATCCAGGAAATTATGGTATGTTATCAACAGTAGTTATCTCTGCCACATCCTCATGTGCATCTCCTGCTATAGAAAATGAATCCTCTATGAAATGCCCCCAAGAAGGAATGCGTCAAGGGAAATAAACACATAACAAAAGATAAAGTAAAAGAGGTATCTACCAATAGTGGGCAGGCCAACATGACATGCAGTAGAGGATGTCTGCATGCTGCATGTTGTCGATATTGTAGTCAACAATACAGATGGGGCTAACCTTTGATGACGTGACATTTGCACAGGTTCATTGACACCACCTGAAGAATAATACATTAAATATATAAAACATTAAATATATGAAAACTGCAAGAATTGTAAACAAGGATGAACCTTTATTATGAACATTGACAATATCAAGTATCATGTGTTTTGGGTACTCAAAGTGATAAGCCAAGAAAGTTTCAATCTACTTGTTCGATCATGACAGTCACAATGAATGGTAGTTTGGGTTCCTTATTTTGTAGTTTTGGAATTTGGGTTCCTTATTGTATGAGTAAGTACAAATTATGAGTACTTGGGTAGTTGGAGAAGACATTAATGAGATGAGGACAATAAAAGAACACTCTTGGAGGACATGGGTATGTATATGTTAAGGTACGAAGGTTGAAATAATTGGTATTTTCACAATGTTAAGGCTAACATGGAGTTGCTTGAACATGTAACTTGTCTTGTTGGAAGTTGACATTATAAGGAAGGTTGTAGATTCTTAATGGAGTTTGTATGTAAAAGAAGATTGAATTTGTGTCTCAGACTATAAAAATAGTAGAAGGAAGAGTTTGTTGAATTTGTGAGTGACTGCCACAAAAAGGACAACAGACTGAAACCTTTTCATTTTGTAGGATCAAACTGATTATTAGGAATGGTGTTGGAGTTGAATGTTAGGGGAATGTTTGGGTGAGTTTATGTCTTTTCCATGAACAGTTGAAGGGTTATAAAATAGTGAATGGATCAATGAAGTAAGACTATCCCATTGGTGTTTTTTTATCTTTGTGAGCAGTGTGAAGACAACAAAGGGTCAAGATGTTTCTTAGGGTGGTTGGGAGGGTTGAGAATTGTGTTTTCTTTTTCATGGGAAAGAAGTCCATTTATGTGTCCTTGGGAACCACTAGTTTGGTGTGTGACAAATGAGCATTGGGAGATGTGTCTTTAAACCATTAGTGGTCCTAATTAGAATTAGTACCGTATCAAAGACAAATTGTGAGGTTGGAGTGATTCAAAGAGTGAAAGTCCTCAAGATGGATTTGGGAAAGATGAGTATGCCAGTAGGATCATAGTAGGACAGTTACATTAGGGGCAGACAATGATCTCATTGTTAGTGTTGTCTTGGCACATAGTGGAGTCAAATGTCAGAGCAAGTCCAAGTGGCAATTTCCTTTGAGTTAGATAAATAGCCAAGGTCCTATGATTAAGGTGTTGATCCAAGTCAAGGATCTAGAAAAAGGATGTGTTGGAGGTTTGTTGAGAACAAGTGAATGGATGTGTAAGGGGTTTTTTTCCTCTGAGGTATGAATGATCAGTCATGAAGAGCGTCAACTAGATCCCTCTGCATCAACTACATAATTAATATATGAGCAATAACACTAACATTAAAAAAGCAAGTTCACAAGTCCAAAGGAGTAGTTTTAATGTATAGAAAATTATCATCACCTAAACTACTTGCAATACCCTGATCATGGCCACCAGGTTGATGAGGACGCATAAATTTCTATAAAAACAACACGTACATATTTTAGTTAATGACATAAAGAGTATTAAATATAAACCATTATTGAACTTTTGTTATAATTAAAGCTTTCATTACTACTTACTTGCAATTTTTCTGTTGTTCGCATCAATTTTTGCACCCTCTCTTGTATCTCATCATCTTGAGGCTCCACGGATGACAAAGCAACAATCTCTCTAATAATTTTTCTAATAGACTTTTTTATCAATTCTATAGGGTTTGTGGAATTTGAGATGTCATCATCGCTTAATCTTGTTGAGTCCACATCCCTAGAGAGGTGCTGAGGTACTGCAGCTCCCTTTCCCTTTCCCCGAACATCTGTCTGTGACAAGAATATCACTAACACTATCAAAATTACTCAAAAACACTCAATAAAAGAACATAATAATGTAACAGTTTGCTTCTATCTAATTTATACAATTACAATGAGGTTTACTTTCTTGTTAGAAGTGTTGTGACCTACATCCTTGTTTGTGCTATGTGATGGATCCATGTCGCCCTGTGACAAAGAAAAAATATAAAAAATGCTAGCGAAATGAAACCAATAGACCTAGCAAAAAAACTTAATAATAAAATGGTCTATTGGAGTCATTAATTGGAGGTTGGTTAATTTAAATGGTATATAGTACGTACCACCCCCATGTTAGTAACTTTGTTTTTATCTATACGATTCAAATTATAATCGATTAGCATCTCTTCCTTTGCACTTATTGAATTTATCGCACATACGAATACACGATTTCCCTCGCACGTCTCAAATTTGCAATTGGGTTGCTTATTAGTTGACCCAGGTCACACACTATTTATAAAAATTGCAATATTCCCTGTTGTTTTTGGCCTTCCATCAATGTATACAACCACTCATTTACTTTGATCATTATCTTTATGTTGTATATAATTTACTGACAGTGCATACCTATGCATACTTTTTTTATATCGAACAATATGCATCCAATTATTGTAATTGTAACAAGGTTTGACAAACTCCATCAATTCAACAACTTTGTTGTAACAGACCTTTATGCCATCCATGGAAAATAGGCCCAAACCATGTAACGAGGATGGTGCTATGCGATATATCCTATTGTTAACACAAAAATTAGTGTTTATTGGAGGAAGTTCCTTGGGTACCCATTGTTTCTATAGATGTTTGTACCTCAAGAGCACCTCAATGTTGCCTTTGGTCTCATCATCATAAGAACATGACCCCCCTTGAGCAAGGAAAAATTCCATGTTTTTATTAAATTTTCTTCTAATCTTTTGACCTCTAGTTGATCTCCCTATTGTAGACCTACTACATGTCTCACTTTCATTTTCTATTCCTACATTTCCCTCACTCGAGGAAGACACATCTGATAAATACCTATTTGGTGGTACCTGCACTCCATCAAATGAGAGAGTTAGTTGGTAATGAGAGAGATATTTTGCAAATGAGGGTAATGTTGATGAAGAAGTCAGCCCTAAAGTTGATGTTGAGATTAAAATTTGAATAATTCCAACTGGGGCCTCAAGTGTTGATAACTGTATTAGATTTGATGCTAATGTCAAGGTTTGAAAAACTGAGGAAGTTTGTTTTCCAAGTAATTTTTAAAAAATAAATTGTTTCTATAGGGTGTATTGACTTATACCTGTCGATCCATGAGACTGTGCAGGATCCTCGTCAAAGGGGTTTAGGTTCTTGCACATGTAATTCAATTATCTTATGTTAGCTATAAATTACACAATATGTATACTAAAAATTACATAGTACACAACATGAACAACATGAAATTTGTAGACAAGAAGAGTATTAAAAAAATGTTGTCATCATAATCATTGTAATTTTTTTAATTCCTTACCTTTACTTTATGTAGACTATGCAGGTTCCTCAACTAAAGGATTGATGATGTCTGTAGACAATTATTTGTTTCCACCAAGGGTGATAGCATCACACAAAATATATACATGAAATCAACACCATCAATTGAGCGTCATAAGAATCACATATGTGTCATCATAAACATGTAATCCATCACATAGGTAATAAACAATCCACATTCTATAAAAAAAGCACAAAGTTGAAAAAATGTCACATGTATCATCATAAACATGTAATCCATCACATATTTATTTTAAATCAACATCCATCACATAGCTAATAAAGAGTCCAAATTCCATAAATAAACACAAAGTTTAAAAAATGTCACTTGAATAGTCACTCTCCCTATCTCCATCTCCTCGGGCTGACATAGTTCTACTATTAGGACCTACTAGAGGTGGAACATGAATTAAAAACATTAAAAGGTGCATCATGAATTAATTATGTAATGGCATTAGAATTCAAAACATAATGAATTAATTATGTAACCATATAAGTCAAATAAATTTCTATCAAGAAATCAATATTAAATAGATAATATATAATTGCATACCTCATGCATTTCATTGATCTTCTTCTTCATCCAACTCACCATCATGACCATCATAACCATCATAACCATCATCATCATCATCATCATCATCATCATCATCATCATCATCATCATCATCACCATCATCACCACCACCACCACAACCACCATCATCTTTTTTGTCATCACCATCACCATCACCATCACCATCACCATCACCATCACCATCACCATCACCAACTTCTTCTTCATCATCATCATCGAGTAACCGTTGATCGCGATCATCATCTACATCATCTTCTACTTCTTCAGTATCTTCTTCTTCCATCACATTATACTTTATCGACCTTCCTCTTGGATCATGTTTAACAACAAATGACCAACCCGGTTTATGTGGAACCTTTGAGTAAAATACCTGCTCACATTGGCTTGGAAGAACATAGGGCTCATCCCCAACTGGTTCAAACGACCTTGTATTAACCATTGTAAATCCATTATTATGTTCAATAATAGTTCTATCAGGATAAAAATTTTTCAGTCGTAGCCTGTACCATTTGACGATGAACAAAATTAATTTGAAGGAATTAAAGTCACACTCAAGTATATCATCCAAAATACCATAGTATCGATTTTGAGACTCTTGAGGATGTATGTCATTTCTTGATGAAATATTTGTCACCTCAAAGACTGCAATTATCCTAGAATCACAAGTTTTCTTCGTGTCATCCAACTTTTTGATGCGAAATTTATGACCATTGCAGCACATAGCGTTTTGGTGTTTGACCTGCAATATGTCAAACATGTAAAAATTATTGCATCATGACTTGATAAACATATGGGTGATTAATAAATTTATACGTACCTATTTATCTCTTAAACCATATGCTAAATCAATTTCCCTTTGCGTAAAATTGGAATCTCCATTACGATGAGCTTCTTTAACCAATGAAGCCACACCTTCCCATGTTAATGTGCGACCAGAATGTTGAAAACATTCAATCCATACCGTCATCCAATCAAGATTGTTTGCAATATACAAATGTAGTGCATCCCACTCTCGACCAACTGTACAAAAAATAAATAGATGTCTTACAACCGATTTATTTTAAAGATTAAGAATTAACTAACTACAATAACATCTTATAATTACCTCTCACTTTCCTCAATCTACCTTTCCCCATCAAGTACTCCCCTTCAAATTTGTTATGGGGTTGGTATCCCAAATGCGATCCACGTGGATCTTTTCTGCAAACTTAGGAAGATATAAAAAAATGTACACCATTGTCTGGTATACCATATATCCCTCCACCATAGAACCCTCAGAATGTGCTCTTTGTCGAACCAAAGCCTTAAAAAATTTCAAGTGCCTCTCAACCATCGACATTGACCTAGTGTGTACAGGTCCACACAATTCAATCTCCTCAACTTGGTGTATGACGTAGTGTTCTTGTACATTGAAAAAAGATGAAGGTAGACACTTTTGCATTTCACACATTAGATGAGGAATTTTTCTCTTCTACTATTTTATATCTTCTTTATGGAATTCTTTACATGACAACCACCTACAAGATATTCAAGACGTAAAAATATATATTACATAACAACTAAAAAAATCACAAATATAATATCTATACAACGAATTGAACAAATATCACTACTTACCTCATGTATTTTCCAAGATCATATATGAATTGCTTGACATTATTGTCGAAGTGGTCTGGGAGAGATATAGGTAGAATGTACTACAACCATTATAACATTATCTTTTCATTTTTTCTAACATAATACAATGAAAAGTACATGCGTAGTATACAAATATATAGTAAATACACAAGAACATGAATTACCTTAATGAAGGTATGCCAATGATGCATTTTCATCCCTGGCCCAAATTCACTTTTCTTTGATATGAGATTGTTTATGTTTGCAGCAAATCCTGTGGGAAATCAAATTTTTCGTATGACTTCTTTTATATCATTGTTTTGCTGGTCCATTAATAACCAATGAAGGTCACTTATATTAATCTGGTCTCCATGGCTATTTGATTGAATGAATTTTTTCATTGCATGATTGGATTCCTGAATGTCACTACAAATTTTGACAATTTTTTCTTTGTCACACCTTCCATCCAATATTTTCCATAATGTCTCTATTATATTCTTTCCAATATGCATAGTATCAAACAAATGCACAATTTGTAACTACTCATAGTAGGGCAACCTACTAAATTGTTGGGGATAACTTTTTAGTCCCTTAGGAAGGTGGTCATTAATGCCTTGACAACCTCCGCGATCATCAATCACATCATCAGTAAACAAAACATGATAGAAAAGATGTTTTATGACATAAACCATTAGATGGAATGGCATTACCTTGATGATTAATTCTATTATATTCAAACATCCACAGGTGGGGTGTCATTATTTGTGGCTTTGATGTATTCTCTTCTTTTCCTTTGAAAAGATTTTTTTCAGTATTTCGATACTTATGATTTTTGTGGAGAAAGTGTCTATACTCATCAAACACCTGCTTTCCTAAACTTTTTGAATGATGAGATTTCATCTTTGGACCACAAAATAGACATGCAAATTTTCCCTTTATTTGAAGACCTACAAGATAATGTATAATTGGATTAAATATGTTATTTTTTTTAATTATAATTATCATGCACAACTTGAACACTATAACATACCACAAAAATGTGTTAGCCCTGGGGCATTGTGTATTGTCGATACAAGCATCACATGGAATTGAAATTTTCTTTGTCCTATTGGTCTAGAGATGTCATACATAGTGACACCATTCCATAACTCCAACATCTCATCGATAAGAGGCTCAATATATACATTCATATCTTTAACTTGGTACTTACCTAGCCAAATAAACAAAAACATTACATAATTATTATGACCATTTTACTGCAATATTTATAATTAAATGTAGACAACTATTAAATGATAAAATACTTGGAACAATCATTGTCAACGTTATGTGCTCCCTCTTTATTGACATCCATGGAGGAATGTTATTTTTGATAACAAAAATAGGCCACACCGAGTAAACAAATCTCAGCTCTCCAAATGGATTGACACCGTCCACTGCCAATGAAAGCCTAAGATTACAAGGTTCTTCTTTAAAGTGTGGCCACTTTTCCTCTATGTCCATAAATGTTGAATCATCCATAGGCATTCGAATAATGTCATATCAACTTCTATTGCATGCATGGTAATCCATAAATTGTGCCAAGCTAGTGTACTTGAATAATCGTTGCATACGTGGAATAATGAGAATATAATGAAGAACCTTGCGAGGCACATTTTTTGTCATTTGATCTGTTCAATATCTACTGATATGACATTAAGGGCATTCAATTCAAAATTCATGTTGTTTATTATATATAATATGAACATTGGGACAAGCATCTATTACTTGATATTCCGTTCCAATATCTTTCATAATGGCAGATAATTCTCGGTATGAGCGAGGTAGAATATTTGATGGTGGTAACAAAACTCACCTATCAATATACAACAAAAAAATATAATATATTAATATAAAGATATTAATGGTACATGATTCACCATTTTTTAACTATAATGACATATATGACATACTTTAACATACGTGAGATTGTTATGTTGGATAAACCATTCATAACCTTCAAGTTCACCAACAAAAATACAGTGGAGAGAAGAGTTATCTGGGAGCCTTCGTAAAGGGCCTCATATGCCTTCTCAAGTAGAGGTAAATCATGAATAATGTCAAGGTCATCTTGATCATCATGATCAGCTGTGCCAGTCCTAAATGTGTCATGGATAAATGTATTTGTACCATAATCTTCAACTGTGTTTTGTGGCTCATGATCATCATCTTCCATGGGATCATTATCTTCAGCTTCGATATTCACACCTCCATGTTCCTCCACTTTGAAACCATATTCTCTGGGTTGTGTTGATCCATATCATGTGCTCTGGGGTGTTCGACCTATATAAAAATGATCAACATAAATAAACCATGATCATGATCTCATCATCAAGTGATTTCTTATGTATATAAATTGTTAAAATGATATAATAAAAAAATTACCAATGGATGATAATCATGTCTCCCTTTAATGTGACCATGCAACCTACAATGTTTTGTAGTTGTTTTGATTAGAAGTCTTCTAGTCTTTAACCCCTTACAAAATTTTCAAGGACAATAACATTTTCCATCACCTTTTCTTTTCAAGTTAGTCAATTGCTAGATTGTGGTGATTTAGAGAAAGTGATATGCTAATGGATTTGTGGTATGCCATCCTTGTATCATATCTTAAGTTTAATAATGTCTAATTGGGGTAATCCATGAGTGTCTAATGTGAATTCATTATCAATTTTGTGAAGTCATCAAGAGTATGGTGATAGTCATCCTTATAGGATCCTCTCAATACTATCCAAATTAGTGACAAGTAAGACAAAATTCTCAGTCACACCTTGGATGCAAGTGAATGATATTACATATAATTTTGGGATGAACACCATTGAGAGTCATAGACCCAAGTTAGTCTAAAAGGAAAGTAACTATCCATTCCCATGCTCATGCACACTTACATGACTAATGCTGCCCTTGTGTATCCTAAACATTGGAGAGACCTTATTTGACTTGCCTAATCAATGTGGTTGTTGTCCTAATATGAAATATTGAGTTCTACCCTTGCATCTGCATAAAACTTCTCACATCATGTTTCTTCAACAAAACACACTATTCCCAATCTTCCTCAATACCCTCAATGGAGGGGCATGTATAATGGTTTCAACATACAAAGTCAATGATCATACACTCCATTCTTCTAGACACCCTTGGATACATTACTTGGTGTCTAGGCTTGGGAAAACTAATATGAATTGATCCAACACCGTGAGGATAGGTTCAAGTATCATGGCAACTAATCATAATTCATGAAGAGAGATTTCACACCTAAGTGTTGGCTCTCAAAAATGCCACACTTCTAAAATTTTCAGTCGCAAGACTTCTCCTATTGGGTCAACACTCATTGATGGCCACAAGTCCAAATCAATGTATCTAGGCTTCAAACTCCTTACTATAGGCTTGGAGGACCCTACACAAGGTCTATGAACACTCACTTGGTATTACAATAGAAAGATCCTTCCTCCAGAACTTTGTTTGCAACACACACATCATTGGTAATCATTGTTATGATGGATGGTCTATTAGGATAGTAAATAAAATGCTTATTCTTTTTCCACCATTTGAAACTATAACAAGGTATTTGACTTGGAAGGGTCCCCATACATCACTTCAACACCAAACATTAGGCAAATCAACCTTTTGCCATCTCAATGCATTTTTTTTTGTCTTTCACTAGTTTTCTCAGTCTGATACATAGGGATACGAGACCTTTCATGGCATCATCACACACGCAAACTTCCCCATATGTCCCTATAAGTCTAAGATATTAAATACATTTCACCTAGCACTATCTGGTAAAAATTCTTGTGTCCTATCCATATAGGATGTTTGCACACCGCACTATTATCCTTGACTCATGTGTATGATGTAGAGGTAGGGGCATGTATAATGGTTTCAACATACAAAGTTAATGATCATACACTCCATTCTTTTAGACATCCTTGGATACATTACTTGGCTTCTAGGCTTGGGAAACCTAATATGAATTGATCCAACACCATTAGGATAGGGTCAAGTATCATGGCAACTGATCATAATTTGTGAAGATAGGGTTCACACCTAAGTGTTGGCTCTCAACATTGCCACACTTCTAAAATTTTCAGTCTCAGGACTTCTCCTATTGGGTCAACATTAATTGATGGCCACAAGGCCAAATCAATGTATCTAGGCTTCAAACTCCTTACTCTAGGTTTGGAGGACCCTACACAAGGTCTATGAATTTTACCATTATAAATTTTACCATTATAATTATTTTTTAATGGATGAGGATCTATATTATCATTTCCAAAATAGTGCTATGAATATTCATAAAAATAAAGGTAAGTGGAAAGAGTCACATCCCAAAGTCCAAACAAGACAATAGCTCAAAACAAAAAATAATTATAACAAGACAACTAAGAGGAGGAGGTTATCCCTAGTCATTTGTTTTGCTCTTTATCTACAATTTCTTATTTTGCATGTCACTTGAAACTACACTTTTATGACCCTATTGTAGACAATAGGAACAATTTTGTAAAATTAGCAGTAGCACTATCTTTTCACCCAACTATAGTGAAAATCCCAAATACTCTTCGGTGGTTCCTTAGTGAGAATACAAATGTGTCTCATGTAGCATAGGAGCTCATTTTCTATGTGAAAATCAAGAACCTACCACCTAACTATGAATTTTTAGTATATGTCAAAGAATTCAAGATCTCTAATATTAAGTTAAGGTCATCCTAATGTTTCATGCTTGCAAGAACCAAGTGTTGTTATCAAAGCTGCAGATGAAAGATAAGTCAAGCAATCAACAACCTTATCAATACTCCCATTCTTGAGTCAAATGTTCAATTGAGAAAAAATGTTGTAGGTACATGGAGCACCTTTGATGATGGTAATTTTAAAACTCAGCTCAAGTCTACATGAATTGCAAAGGCTTGTAATAAGTATGCATGACTGTCTCCTTACTGATAGTTCTGATACTTAATATGAGTATAGATCCAATAGCCAACAAGATGAGAGGGGGGGGGGGTGAATCATCCAAACTTAATCATCCATAAAAACATCAAATTCAACCTCGGTAACATATATATCAGTAATATAACCAAAACTGTTAAACATGCAAACTCAAAAGCATATGAACAATATAAACCTCATAACACCAGATTTAATGTGGAAACCCAAATAGGGAAAAACCACTGTGGGATTTCGAACCCACTAAGAAATATACTCTTCTAGAGTATGCTCGGTTAAAAGAAAATCCTGTTAAAGATTACAAACACATTGCTAGATGTGACCCGGTTAAGGGATTTCCCCTAGATCTGTTAGGATCTTCACTTTGTTAGAAGTGACCTTGTTAAAGGATTTCAAACATTCAATCAGAATGTCACCTTGCTAGAGGGTTTACATATAAGACTTTTAAGTCCACTCGCTTAAGAGATTTTCTGTCACTTTCACAAAATAACAATAATAAAAATCTATCTGCAACTTCACATCTAAATGCTAAAGCAGATTCCTATTTGTTCAATACAATCTAGACATAGAACTAATCTTATCTATATGCTGGGCTTCTATACTCTGTTATTCTAATAGGTCTTCAAGCTTCTATGCTTGGTAATCACTATATAGCATCCCTGTGCATACACTTGCCCGCATACATTGTTTATCAACAATTTCCTATTTATAAATAATTAGGTAACCGCTTAATCTCCTTGATCACATTTCCCATGATCAATGATAGCCATTAGATCTTCAATCTTCTCTAGGTTCAATGCATCTTTCGATCTGAAAATGTTTTACCCCAACTTGGAACTTGTGCTAGGGTATTACGGTTCAATCTGAGCTGTAGATCTTCATGCCGACTTTCCATTGCCTTAGATTCATTAACAAACTTCTTCCATGACTTACCAATCATTTAATCTGCTCCAGCTCATTAGCTTCCTTCATTAAATACCGCATGTAAACATTTAATGCATTTTGTTATAGCTCGGTTACAACTCGGTAACAACTCGGTGAATACTAAATTTCACTCGGTAGACATTCTGCCTTCATTAACCGATAGCGATAACCTTAGGGTTTATCGACTAGGTTCCTTAGGCTTTACTGACTAGGTTCTTTGCTTGATAACATAGTATAGTATTAACCTTTACAATTTACCACATATGTATGATGTTAAAACAATCTAAAACATCATGATCTCATCATTGTCTGACTCGGTAGTAGTTTCCCATTGAATACCTTATTCATCACATTCCTTCCTATGTCTTTTACAGACATCTTTATAATCTTCATATCATACTTCTCAAGATATGGCAACATCATACTGAATTAGAAAATCAATTTCTTGACATCAATGACAAAATAATAATATCAAGACAGTAAAACATCTTTAATCAGTTATATCCATAATCATCAACAACCTTCTCAATATCCTTAAGAAATGCCAACAATCTTTCATTGTCTGTTATAATGCAATATTGCCAACACTTACCCAAAATGTAATCCTTCCATTGCATGCAAACCTAAATGATAACATATATCTCTTTGTTATATTTTAGGTACTTACCCACAATGTTATAAAACATCTTGTTATGGTAAATAGAAAAATTCTCAGGTGACACTATGTTAGAAATGGATCACCATTGTAGGTACATGGATCACCTTTGATGGTCATTTTTGCAACTCACCTTGAGTCTACATGAGTTGCAGAAGCTTGTGATAAGTATGGATGATTGTCTCCTTTCAATATGTAGTCCTTTCATTGTATGCAGACCTAAACAATAGCATAAATCTCTATCATATTTTAGGGCCTTTCTTACCTTTGGGGTTGAGTTTATCTTCAACCAATATTTTGACATTTAAAGATTTCATTTTCATCTAGATGTACTGATGACAGATGCTAGACATTACAATTTGTAGAGAACCAATGCTTCTTAGAGTTCTTGATGCCAAGTTTTGAACACAATGTGTGTTAAGTATTGATGTAGTCAAATACAAATTTTCTGTCACGGTTGCCACAAATTTACTTTTCTTCATTTGTATCTTTTGGTAAAATCTTCCTTGATGACCTCCATGAAACCACCCAAACCAAAATTTACCTCCATCACTAAAGAAAGTGGAGTTCTTTCAACTCCTCCTTCGCTAGAAAGCTAGCAATCCAACATTGTTGAACTGGAATTCTAATTTACGTAGGGCAGACATAATTATCTATAATCTAAGAAATTACAAATAAATACATCTCCAATTTAAAAATATAATCATCAACAACATCTACATCAAATTTCCCATCAAACTTAGGGGTGTCACAACTTACCTAGGCTCTAAAGGGAGTCCAATTTCCAAATGACCTTTCCAATGGGGCCCACTACTTATTTTGGTTACTTCAGAGAATCAACACAAATCGGTTCATCATTCTTGATCTTTGTTTTCCTCAAGCCACCTAGATCAACAACTTGAAGGAATTCAAGGAGTTACTATCTAGTTCGTCACTATCATTGAATCTCATCTTTAATTCAAATATCCAATAGCTGACTGCATTTGATGGTACATGCAAGAGCAACTAGGTTGTGATAGCACTTATCTAAATTAGGCTAGTAATTTGGGGAACAATACACTAGTTGAGAAATTTATTGTACCAAAAGTAAAAATTGAACAAAATAAAACACAAAATTGATAATTACAATATAGCTGTTACATGGGCTTAAGTTGACAGTTGACACTCTTCTTGGGTGCCTTAAGTTTATAGAAATGGGATCTAGAGGGTGTCTTTGAACAAACCAACACAAACACTAACTAAAAGTTGTCATGAGCACTCATTCAAGTGTCTAGACCTAAGGATCAAAACTCATAGTTTTTTTGAAGTCGAGGGACAAAAACCTTGTAGATCTTATGATGGAGGATGAAACCCCTTTGGTTGAAGGAGTGATCTCATTTAGAGCTTGCATTTGAGTTTTAATGGTGGCTAAAATTAATGATATTGAGTGTGCATGACACTTATAGATATCGTGGATATAATCTTTTATGTTTCAATTTGCTGTAACTGTCGTAGACTTGTAGTAGAATATTGTAATATTGTAATGCCCCATTTAATATAATATATGACCTGTGATCTAGATTCTTCGAAGTATTGTATTCTCAGTTTGTTGCTGGGATTATGTATGCATGGGTTGTTATCATTGCAATTGTCATCTTTTGGTCTATTATTGTTGTGGATGAAATTTTTTATAAACCATTTTCAACATGTTTAATATAAATACACTTTATAGTTTATCTTTCATTGTGGATTTTCTCCATAATTTGGGTTATCCATGTAAACGTAAGATTGGAACAAAATTTTGTGGGTATGCTATTATTTATTTGAATGCGTTGGGAAACTTCTAGTTTTGCGAGACTTGAACAAAATAGATTAGGGTTTTTTTAATTTTAGGATTAACTAATGAAGTCTAAAGCATATTTTTAGAGTTGTCATGTCACATTAATATTGTTGGCATTATGTAAACTAGCATGGCATTATGTAAACCGGCATGAAGACATAATGATATTGTATGTTGTCATTGATGTCAATATGGGACATAGTGTGAACTGGCACATCTGATAAGTGAAGAGAGAGGAACCGGCATATGTATGAACCGGTTTATGTGCCAAAGTGAAGTGGCATATTTGTTCAAGGAAAGTGAAGTGACATATTTGTTCAAAGTGAACCGACATGTAGTTATGGGAACCGGCACATGGAAGCATTGTATGACTATCGGTTGGTAGGTAGCTTCCACTTCGGCTTTCCGGTTGGAGTACCTCAAGTCTGTGTGACTCAATCGGTGATCTTTGTGTGATGAGTTAGTAGTATGATGAAGGACAGATTGTGTTGCCACGTAAGCTCTATGTGCATGAAGATGACTATTCCTATCTACCTCAAGAATGTGTGAAGTCTGTCAAACGGTGATAACGCGTGATGGGTTATCAACCACCATGAAAATGGTGGATAATGGATGATGGAGAATGTCTTGAGATCGATTCAAGACTGTTGCATTTGATGCAACATGATTCAATGGTCAGGATCGAACCGT
Source organism: Cryptomeria japonica (assembly GCF_030272615.1). Taxonomy (NCBI): domain Eukaryota; kingdom Viridiplantae; phylum Streptophyta; class Pinopsida; order Cupressales; family Cupressaceae; genus Cryptomeria; species Cryptomeria japonica. Next base: position 622,757,259 of record NC_081411.1, read on the forward strand.
TTGAATTGCTTAACCTAACAGGTTTAGGGTTTAGGGTTTTTTCTACCGACCTGTATGTTTCCTATAAGGTCGATGTTGGGTTTCTTTTTGAGGTTGTTGGCAAAATTTGTGAGTGTGTATCCAAGGAAAGTGATATGTGATTCTTGCCAGACCAAAGGAAAGAAGAGATACCTGCAAAGTGAATGTGCAGAAGGAAAAGAGGAGCCCAAATGGATTTGCATTAGCATTAAGTGCTGTTAATAGATCATTGTAATACCTATTGATCTCTAACCACTTCAACAGTTGTAAAATCCCCTAACAGGGTAGCCTTAACTGGCTTGATTCAAAATCCCTTAAATCGGGTGGTCTTAACCGGCTTGTTTCAAATCTCTTAACCAGGTAACTCAAGGCTAATGAGTTCTGAGAAGCTAGAGAAGCTTAGGAGATCCTTTCAGCTATTGATTTCTTGAAATCCTCTAAGAAGGTGACCCTACCGGGTTGAACCCTTAACTGGGTGATCCTTAACAGGATCGGTTCCTACCAGAACCTATTGTAATGTCCTTAACCGGACAAGGCTCCTAATAGAGCGAACTTCTAAAGAGTTCAAAAAGAAGCTTGTGGGTATTCATCCCCACCATGGTTTTTCCCAGTTGGGTTTCCACATGAAAAATATATGTGTCATGTGAAATGCTTCTGTCTTATGATGCTTTGTTTTACCTGTTAAGTACATGAAGGTTCTATGTTTTATGCCTGTCTATAAAACATATTGAACTCATTGTTGTGAAGATCTGATGGTCAAGCTTACTAGTTTATGCATGAGAATATAATGATACTGTAGTATTGAGCTAGGAGGAAAGCTTATTGAGTGACCGGTTCATGACTGATTGAGCTATACTGGATGTTACCGGTTGCACTCTGCTTTACTGATATCCCTGTTTGTCAGTCATTTGGAGCATTTGCTGTCAAACCAGTTTTTGACTATATTTGTGCTTGTACTGATTCACCTCCCCCTCTCAGTACTAGTTTGGTACTAGTGGTTCATCATTAACCTATCAATTGGTATCAGAGCACTCCAGGTCCTCTGTGTTGTAAGCTTAACCGCTTGAGGAAAAGATCCTAGTCAAATGATGAAGAGGGAAGGTCCAAAGTTTAAAAGAGAAAATTTTGGTATATGGAAAGACAAGATGAAGATATTCATCAAAAGCATGGGTGTTCAACACTGGAGTTATGTTGAAAATGTATATGTTGTTCCTAACGGTACTCTCACCGATGACCAAAAGAGAGAGATACAAGAAAATGGGCAAGTCATGGAAGCCCTCATCAGTAGCCTATCTGACATTGAATTTATTGATGTTCAGGACAAGGCAAATCCCAAAGAGGTATGGGATGTTCTTGAAAATATCTATGGTGGTGATGAGCATGTAAAATAGGCTAAGAAAGAGAGCTTGAGAGGAAAGTTTGAAGACATGTGAATGGTTGAAGGAGAGACCATTCAACAGTATGGAATAAGAATCAAAATAGTTGTTGGAGAAATAAAGAGTGCAAGTGGCAAAATAGAATATTCCACTATGGTAAGCAAAGTCCTAAGATCCCTATTGCCGGTCTATGCAATAAGGGTTGCTGCTATTCAGGAGCTGAGATCAATAGACAAGTCTAAGGCATCCTTGGATTCCATCATAGCCAAGTTGATAGCCTATGAACTGAATAGTTTTGATGGTAGTGTTCAAAAGACAGAATCAACTTTTAAAGCGTTTGCTATACCATCCAGAAAAGGAAAAGAGTCTAGCACTAGTGGGGAACCTAATCAGAATAGAGAAATGAAGGATGAAGAGTTTCTGATGGAATTTGAAGCTCTTCTTGCCAGGAGATTTCCAAAAGGGACTAGTAAATACAAAGGTAAGCTTCCTTTGAATTGTTTCTCCTGTAACCAGATGGGACATACTGCTATGAACTATCCTAATAGTGACAACAAGGATAAACCGGAAAGGTTCAAGAAATTCAAAGGAAGAAACCAGAGAAATTGTTTTGTGGTAGTGGATGAAGGTGTCACAGATGAGGAATCAGAAGATGAAGAGAATTAAGACATTGTGTTTGTTGTTGTAAAGGAAGATGTGGCAGAGAAGAAGGCTCTTGTCTCCCGGTTTGATGATTTTGATGAGTGGATCATTGATAGTGGTTGTTCTCACCATATGACTGGTGACCGGAGCAAGTTTCTATCCTTAGAGGAGTATGATGGTGGTGTGGTTCACTTTGGAAATGATGCACCATGCATGGTCAAAGGCAGAGGGTCCATCTCTTTGAATGGAAAGAGTAGTGCTGACAATGTGTACTCAGTTGATGGTCTCAGACATAACCTTCTAAGTGTTGCCCAGCTAAATGACAGTGGTCTCATTCTGCAATTCAAGAATGGAGTTTGCAGAATCAAAGGTAAAGATGGTAAATTGGTAGCCATCGGCATGCTGACTAAAGGTAACCTATTTCATATGAATGCAAATATAAGTACATGTCTTATGGCTAAGTTTGATGATAGTTGGATATGGCATAGGAGATTTTGCCATGTGAACTTTGATAACATTGTGAAAGCTAGTAAGATCAAGGCAGTTAGAGGGTTGCCGGTGTTGAGCAAACTGGATAATACCTTGTGTAGAGAATGTCAATTGGGGAAAATGTCTTCCTCAACCTTTAAAGGTAAATCTTTCACTGCTGACAACTTGTTTGATCTTGTGCATACTGATTTATGTGGTCCTATGAAAACTAGAAGTGTGTAGGGTGATAGGTACTTCATGATTCTCACTGATGACTGCTCAAGAATGATGTGTGTCACATTCTTGAAAGACAAGTCTAAAGCTTTTGGGAAATTCAAAGATTTTAGAGCATTAGTGGAGAAGGAAAGTGGTAAAAGGATCAAATGTCTCATAACTGATCAAGGAGGGGAATTCACTTCCAATGAATTCAACAAGTATTGTGAAGAATTTGGCATCAAGAGATAGTTGTCTGCCCCCCAGAATCCATAGCAGAATGACCTAGTAGAGAGGAATAACCGGACTGTGGTTGAAGTAGCTAGAACCATGTTGATCCAAGGAAAGGTTGCTCACACCTTTTGGAGAGAAGAAGTGAGTACTACAGTCTACACTATGAATCGGGTACTCATCAAAAAGGGTAAGGACAAAACTCCTTATGAGTATTGGACCGGTAAGACACCTATGGTTAACTACTTTAAGGTATTTGGTAGCAAATGTTACATCAAGAGGAGTGAACATCAAGGCAAATTTGAAGCTAAATGTGATGAAGGAATATTTCTAGGATATTCCACCAAGAGTAAAGCTTTCAAGTGCTACAACAATAGGACTCAGAGAATTATGGAAAGCACCAATGTAAGAGTTGATGAATCCTCTGAGAAGACTGAGGAAACCGAAAATGAGGAAGTTGTAAATGAACCGTTTGCAACCTTCTGGGAACCGATTGTCAGTCAACCGAGTACTAGTAACAGTGTTCTTGAACCGGTGAATGCTGATACTGATGAAGATGAGGATGAAGAAGAAAAGAAAGAAGAACAAGTTAAGACCATTCCTCGGTATGTCAAGTTGAATCATGATCCCAAGCTGATCATAGGTGATAAGGATGTAGGAATCCTTACCAGAAGAAAGATCAGAGAAAACTCATGTATGATCTCTGAATTTGAGCCTAAGTCATTCAAAGAGGCTCATAAAGAGGAAGACTGGATCAAGGCAATGGAAGAAGAACTTGACCAGATAGAGAAAAATGGTACATGGTCCTTGCTACCTAGGCCAGAGCATAAAAATGTCATTGGCACCAAATGGGTGTTCAGAAATAAGTTGAATGAGGATGGCTCAGTGATTAGGAATAAAGCCAGACTGGTATGCAAAGGATAAGCTCAAGAAGAAGGTGAAGACTATGGGAAAACCTTTGCTCCTGTAGCCAGATTGGAAGGAGTTCGTATGCTTCTTGCATATGAAGATTTTAAGAGATTCAAGGTATATCAAATGGATGTAAAATCTACATTCCTAAATGGTGTACTTGAAGAGGAGGTGTATATTGAGCAACCAGATGGGTTTACCCTATCTGAAGACAGTGACATGGTATGTAGGCTACATAAAGCATTATATGGTCTAAAGAAAGCACCTAGGGCATGCTATGAGTGCCTACATTCCCATCTTGTGAAGGTTGGATTTGAGAGAACAAGTGAAGATAGCAATATCTACTTGAAGTCTGAAGGAGATCAGATTCTGATCTGTGAAGTTTTTGTTGATGACATCATCTTTGGTGGAGATGACAAGATGAGTCATGAGTTTGCTGATGAGATGAAGAAAGAGTTTGAGATGTCACTCATAGGGGAGATTAAGTTCTTCATTGGACTGCAGATCCAGTAGATGGAAGATGGAATCTTCATCACTCAGTCCAAATATGTCAAAGAGGTGTTGAAGACTTTTGGCATGGAAGACAACAAACCGGTTGGTACACCGATGGTAATCGGTTGCAAATTGACAAAGGAGGATGATTCCACACTAGTTGATGAGAAGGAATACTGGTCAATGATTGGTAAGTTGCATTATGTAGTGCATAGCAGACTGGATATTGCACATGTAGTTGGCATCACTGCAAGGTTCTAGAAGAGTCCAAAAGAATCTCACTTGATTGCATTCAAGCGAATTCTTAGGTATCTGAAGGGAACAGTTGACTATGGATTGTGGTACCCATACAACAATAATTTCAATCTGAAAGTGTTCATAGATGTTGATTGGGCCGGTAATGTGGATGACCGGAAGAGCACAACCGGTGGTGCATTCTTTCTCAGTGGTAGACTGGTCTCATGGATGAGTAAAAAGCAAAGTTGTATCTCTCAGTCTACAGTGGAAGCAGAGTATGTTGCAGCTTTCATGAACTGCTCTCAGACAATCTAGATGAAGCATGTATTGGAAGGCTTCAAGATCCCTGTATCTGAACCGGTAAGTATATTCTATGATAACACAAGTGCTATCAATATATCAAAGAATCTAGTTTTACATTCTAGAACCAAGCATTTTGAGCTTAAGTATCATTTCTTGAGGGAAAAGGTTCAGAATAAAGAAATTGCACTGGAGCACATGTCCAGTAAGGAATAGTTAGCAGACATATTCACCAAGCCTCTTCCAAAGACAACTTTTGTGCTTTTGAGAGGTGAATTAGGGGTATTACCCCTTTAGGAGGTGAACTAAAAGTGATTGTTCCACATCAGTTAGGTATTGGAAAGACAAAGTTTTGATTGATTGGTGTGTTGAAGGATGCTACTCCTCAGGGGGAGCAACATGATGGAACAGTGATGATTGTACCTCCACTTTGGCATTGTTGTCAAAGGAGGAGAAGGAGTGAAGCGAAAAGATATCTGTAGCAAATGGGGAGAAGATGTGAAGCAGAGAAGATATCTTTTGTATATTGCCATCAATGCCAAAGGGGGAGATTGTTGGCATTATGTAAACCAACATGGCATTACGTAAACCGGCATGAAGACATAATGATATTGTATGTTGTCATTGATGTCAATATGGGACATAGTGTGAACTAGCACATGTGATAAGTGAAGAGAGAGGAACCGACATATGTATGAACTGGTTTATATGCCAAAGTGAAGCGACATATTTGTTCAAGGAAAGTGAAGTGACATATTTGTTCAAAGTGAACCAGCATGTAGTTATGGGAACCGGCACATGGAAGCATTGTATGACTACCAGTTGGTAGGTAGCTTCAACTTCGGGGTTTTCGGTTGGAGTACCTCAAGTCTGTGTGACTCAATCGGTGATCTTTGTGTGATGAGTTAGTAGTATAATGAAGGATAGATCGTGTTGCCACGTAAGCTCTATGTGCGTGAAGGATCTTGCATGAAGATGACTATTCCTATCTACCATGGGAATGTGTGAAGTCTGTTAAACGGTGATAACGCATGATGGGTTATCAGCCACCATGAAAATAGTGGATAATGGACAATGGAGAATGTCTTGAGATCGATTCAAGACTGTTGCATTTAATGCAGCATGATTCAACGGTCAGGATCAAACCATTTGAATTGCTTAACCTAATAGGTTTAGGGTTTAGGGTTTTTGCTACCAACCTATATGTTTCCTATAAGGTTGATGTTGGGTTTCTTTCTGAGGTTGTTGGCAAAATTTGTGAGTGTGTATCCAAGCAAAGTGATACGTGATTCTTGCCAGACCAAAGGAGAGAAGAGATACCTACAAAGTGAATGTGCAAAAGGAAAAGAGGAGCCTAAACGGATCTGCATTAGCATTAAGTGTTGTTAATAGATCATTGTAATACCTATTGATCTCTAACCACTTCAACAGTTGTAAAATCCCCTAATAGGGTAGCCTTAACTGGCTTGATTCAAAATCCCTTAAATCGGGTGGTCTTAACCGGCTTGTTTCAAATCCCTTAACTGGGTAACTCGAGGCTAATGAGTTCTGAGAAGCTAGAGAATCTTAGGAGATCCTTTCAGCTATTGAGTTCTTGAAATCCTCTAACAAGGTGACCCTACTGGGTTTAACCCTTAACCAGGTGATCCTTAACAAGATTAGTTCCTACCAGAACCTATTGTAATGTCCTTAACTGGACAAGGCTCCTAACAGAGTGGGCTTCTAAAGAGTTCAAAAAGCAGCTTGTGGGTATTCATCCCCATCGTGGTTTCTCCCAGTGTGGTTTCCACGTGAAAAATATATGTGTCATGTGAAATGCTTCTATCTTGTGATGCTTTGTTTTACCTGTTAAGCACATGAAGGTTCTATGTTTTATGCCTGTCTATAAAACATATTGAACTCATTGTTGTGAAGATCTGATGGTCAAGCTTACTGGTTTATGCATGAGAATATAATGATACTGTAGTATTGAGCTAAGAGGAAATCTTATTGAGTGACCGGTTCATGACTGATTGAGCTATACTGGATGTTACCAGTTGCACTCTGCTTTATTGATATCCTTGTTTGTCAGTCATTTGGAGCATTTGCTGTCAAACTGGTTTTTGACTGTATTTGTGCTTGTACTGATTCACCCCCCCTCTCAGTACTAGTTTGGTACTAGTGGTTCATCATTGACCTATCAAATATAACCCAGGTATTTTCTGAGGTTCTCGTTAAATATTTAAGTCCAAACTTTAAATAGCCAAAATATTTTCATAAGATTTTGTGGTTATGTTTTCCAGTTTATCACTCAAAGATGCTTTGGTGGTTATGTTTTCTATTTGGGGATTCATTGATTGAGCCCATGTAACAACTTTGTGAAGTCATTTGTGCCTTCAAAATTCAAAACAATGGTGGCTATGGTCTATAAATGATAACTATTTATTTCTTGTAAGAGCAGAAAATTATAATGGCGAATGCTACAAAATGCTTACATAGGAACTCAAGTAATCACCATTTATCAAAACACACTGCCTTTGACACTTTGGAGAAGAAAAACATTGAGCTACCCGAGTCACCAAATGATCCGACTCAATGCAAGATTGTATTGTCGTTGCTACTTGATTTGTATCTAGAAAAGACCTTCTAGGAATCCTCGAGCTCACTTTCTTTCAAAAGTGGATCCACCAATCAATAGCACACACTACTATTGACAATTCCAATCATAACTCAAAAGGAGTGCAGGAACTATTAAAATTTGGGTTTAATAGATTAGGGAAAATTATATATAATGTAATCTTTAATCTATTTGTGAACACTATTGATGAAACCAAATCAGATGGCCTTGATTTCAAATAAAACCTTACCCGAGGAGCGCGCAGTTGTGGAGAGATCACTCTATGGGGGGGAGGGAGGCAAGAGAAGCTTCAACTTTGGCAGATGATGCTCCTAGCATGTGCTTGTTTTTATTTTTAAATGAACCCACGTTATGTTTTTTTTTCTTTAAAAAGCCTGAGTTCGTCAGAATTTCGACGGATGCTTTCCATTGAAATTTCGATGAACTTGAGCATTTAAAAAAAAAATCAAATTTGATCACAATATGTCTTGTCCATCAGATACCTTCATCAGAATTTTAGGCCAAATTTATTAGTATTATAAGAAAGCCTTGATAGAAATTGATGATCAAATACTGGTAGAATTGTATGATATGTTAGATGCTAGGTGACTATCAACAATGCAAGAAGACAAACACATAAAAATTCAAGAGTTGTTATCTATTTGTGTTTCTATTACTCCAGAAGAAATGGACAGGACACTGGAGGTGGAAGATAGAAAAATATTTAACAACAAACATATAATAACCAGTTTGATGCTAGGAAGGGTAAATGAGATAATAAAGGAGACCCACAAGGCATGGATTGAGTTCTTTGAAGAGAACTGAGGTTTCTTTACTTCACCAGAATAAAAAATAGACACTACAAACACCCCAATTGAAGGAAAAGGAAAGGGTATTGTGGGTACTTCAACCTCAATTTTGAAAAAACATTAAGATAGTGGAAATTAAGCCCCCGGTAGATACAAATGTACAGGAAAATGTTGAGATACCGACAAATACAGAGAGTATAAAAGTTGATAATGTACAAGATACTAATGTTGAGGATAACATTCCTCTGGATAAAAATGTACAGGTTGAGGTTACAGTTCCTACAGAGGAACCGATAGTTACAGAGACCGTACCAAGTGATGAAGCCACCGGTGCAAATGAGTAAGCTATAAATGATAAATCATCAGAGGAGAAGATAGGGGAATCCAACAGGGAACTAGTAGTAGGTCCATCATTGTTGTCAATTGACACCTCATAGGTTGTAAAGAAAAACATAACTGAGATGAGTCCCACTGAACTCATGATGATGGTTGCACAAAAATTGATGGAGGGATCTATGGATAAAGGGATTATTGATTAGTCTATCACTGTTTTGCATAGACTAGTCCCAGAGTGCAAGATTGATAGGGAAGCAAGCCCATCCAGAAAGCTTAAGACAATTACTAAGCACATTTCAAAGGATTTTCAATCCTTGCAGCTGATTTCAAACCGACAAGATCTGGAGAAGTTCACATAGGATAAAAGAGTTGCATTTGATCAAGTAATTGAGTCTGAGAGGAAGAAGATTGATGAAAAGTTAAAATTAATAGACAATTATTTAAAGCAGTATACAAATATTTACAAGGCATGTTGTAACACAGATGTACTTACAGTCGATGTGGATAAGAAGATTAAGGAATTTCAGGAGAAAATTGCAAGTATGGCCAATTCTTTTGATGGATTGAATTCATTGACTACATCCATTTATGGTCAAATTTTGGTTTTGGAAGCTCAATTTTCTTCTCTTGAGAAATAAAAAGATAAAATCATAAGAAGAGCTAGAAGTCTGAGAGGTTTGGTGAGTCCCCGGTTGGATTCACTCGGTGTACATAAGGAGTGTATAGATCTGGTTGGAAAGCCCACATTGACAAAGCTAAAAGAGAAAGAGTCCTTTGCCCATATGCTAAATGGACTTGTATCTATTTCTAGCCCTTTCAAATCTAGTTGGGATAGTTATCTTCAGCTATTAGAGAAGGGATATCCACAAATTTTTGAAATTTGTTAAGCTCCGATAAGATATTTTTGGGATACTCATGTACAGTTTTGGGATTTTGGTACTTTTTGGAAATTTTGATGGAATTAATGTCAAAGGGGGAGTGATATAGATGTGAAAAAGAAAAAAATGATTTGTATACATTAGGGGGAGATGTGGAGCTATGGAAGTATGAAGTATTTTGTATTGAAGAATATTCAGCTCAAGGGGAGCAGGCAGGATGAAACCGGTAGATGAAACCATGATTGTTTTTCACATGAGTGTTGCCATCAATGCCAAAGGGGGAGATTGTTGGAAATTGACACTCAATTGGTTGCTTTCATTATGTTGTCATTGATGGAAACATGGTATCTTGTTTCAAATTCATGTTTTGGTTCACTTATATACCGACAGGCACTTCATAGACACTACACCGACACCAACATTGACATGATAGAAGGATTTCTTTAGTTACTGGCAATGCAGGCCGACATGGTTTAGAATAAGCTTATTGGTATTGGAGGCCGACATCTTTTGGATCTGGCATCGACAATTGTTTTTATATTAATCTAGCCGACATGTATATTGATATTGTAATTATCTTTGTAAGCCGACATAAGGCATGATAAGTTGTATAGGGTATATAGGTCTGTTGGATTAGATCATTTTAATATTGTAATGGTAATGGATATGTGGATGTGAAATAATGTGAATATGTATTAGGAAGGATATGCGAAATATATTATAGAGATCATGAATGTGAAGATATTTATGTAAGGGTTATTCTAATAAAGGGTTTAGGATTTTAGACTGGAACAAATAGAGCTTAACCAAAACTTTATTCTGGCATAGAAGATGCTATCTTTTGCAATTCAACACTTCTCCAGATTGTAGTCTTGATTTATATGTAGTCAATGAGGCTCCTTTTGTGATTGAGCAGTGTGCTCTAGGCTGTAAGCCTTCCTGCAAGTGAAGGCCCCTATATTTTTTAATATCTCTTCATATGGTGAGTGGATTGATATTGTGGGTCACAAATCCCATCGTGGTTTTTTCTCTTTGAGGTTTTCCACATATAATTTTGTGTGTTATGGTTCTCATTTTTGTGATTGGCTTATTGGTTGCTTTACTTCTTTCAATTCTGTATGTACCGGTATATCGGTTGGTGTGTGCATGTTTTAACAAGGGTAAAATTGATCATTCTAGTATAACAATGATTCACCCCCTCCTCTCAGTGTTATTGGATTCCAACAAACATCACTTGCCCAATTAGCATCAGTAAAAGTGCTCAAAGTAAAATCATCATCTTTAGGATACTACAAACTAAAATCAATTGTCCCTTTCAAATATGTGAAAATCCTCTTCACATTACAACATGAGATTCATTAGGATCAACTTGAAATCTAATAACAAGACATACAACATTCATTATATTTGGCCTAGTCTAAGTTAAATATAGAAGTCCACCAATCATAGACCTGTATCTAGTCTAATTTTCTTTTAGAGAATCATCGTCCTTAGTCAACTTACATCCAAGCACTATAGGAGTACTAACAGGCTTAGCATCATCCAAACCAAACTTCTTCAACAATTCCTTCACATAATTGGATTGAGATATAAAAATATCTTTACCTAATTGAGTAATTTACAATCCTAAAAAGAATTTCATCTCACCAATCATGGACATCTCAAAATCATTTTGCATATCATGAGAAAAATCAATGTAAAAATTATCATCTCCATCAAAAATAATGTCATCAACAAATACTTCAACAATCAAAATATTATCATGATCAATCTTGAAGTCAAAAAATTTACTCAACTTAAACACAAATTCAAATATGATAATAAACAATGAAAGCACAAATCAACACCACATCAACAACACACTTAACACCAATATTTTTGATATAGAAAACTTGATTAAGGGAAAAACCATGGTGAGAACCTACCCATAATGAGATGATATTATGTTAGAAGTATATGCAATATTAGAATGGGGAATGCAAAAGCGTTCAAGTACACTGCCTAGAGCTCACTGCTCAAACACAATAAGAAAGAAGGCTACAACCCTTAGGAAGACTCACTATCTTACAAAAAGATTCATATACATCCATAAGATCATGAACTGATAGAATAACACTCCCTCATGCCTGGTTACAGTCCCGGGTAAGCTTATATACAGCTCTGCTACACTTCTTCACACTTCTTATTTGTTACCGAAGGATTAAAGCATTATTCACTCATTACAAACACTCACTAATATCATAGATACACCAGAGACATTCACAACAAGATATTACATTAATTTATACAAATCATCAATATATATTTCATGGGCGGCTCAACCCATAACAACTATTACAAAATATAACCATACACGCTACAATAACACATGCAGACTAGCAACACAAATAGGACATGGTCTAGAAACATCCACAAGCAACATGGATTACTAGAAAAACAACCGCAACATCACCACTTACTAGAATCTCCATCACCATCATATTGAATATCAAGAAGACTAACTAAACTGATTGTCAAACTAAAAGATACACTTGCAGACCTCCAAATCATGAACTATCTGAATTAAGGACACACCAGAATGTCCCAAACACTCTGCCAAGTCCACAAACCAAGATATTGTAATTTTGGTACAATGTAGAGCAAAAACCAAAACACTGATCAATACTGATCTACTGAAAACCAACCTCAATACCAAACCACATAACTCAACCAAATCTCTATGTAGACCACAAAAACTAGTGCAGTCACAGTGGAAGGGTCCTCAAAGAGAATAGTTTGGACCGTGCAACAATAGCTAGATAACAAAAAAAACTAAAAGTTATGGAGGCAATGTAAAATTAAAGTATATTATATAAAGAATATCAGTTACAAAGTTTCGACAACATCTAGGCTCATAGATTCGGGTCTCAGGCCTAAGTACAAAACATGTGTTTTATGCAACATTTGAGATCAAACAAGAATGCAAGCCAACTCTTGACCTCCTAACCTTTAGATCTATCTTTTTGATGGTTTTCCGAATCAATAAGGATTCGGTAAACTACTAAGAGGGGGTGGGGGGGGGGGGGAATCAGTAGATAGAAAAATGACATAAACTTTTCACCAAACAAAAACAACCTCTCAAGTCAAACTCAAAACTAATAAATTGCAATATCACTATCAAGTAAACCAGTTGACTGTCATAATAGAATAACAGTAAAACAACTTTGAAACTCACAAACCATTTAACCAAAACATCCAAATACTTTACTGACAAAATTAAAAGCTCATTCCAGATTGCTACCGGTCATCATATCATATCTAAGTGGATTTAGTAGTTAAGCAAATTAATCATATCATGCATAACCACAAAAACATTCACCACTTGACACAATGATTTTGACGTGGAAACCCAAATAGGAAAAGCTACGGTGGGGATGAATACCCACAAGTATTCTGAACTGTTCTGAAGTTCACCCTATTAGGAGCCAAGCCTATTAAAGCTTTACAATAAGTCGTGTTAAGAACAGATCCTGTTAGGGATCACCCAGTTAAGGGATTGACTATAATGCCCTATTAGAAGAAATACCCTATTAGGAGTAACCTTAGTAGAGGATTTGAAATCCAAGCTAATGGATGACCCAGTTAGAGGGTTTAGATAACACTAAGCTTGTTAGAGCTTACCTGGTTAGGAGATTTGATTGTTGTAATTGTTAGAGAACAACAGGGGTTTGCTGATCTGTTTGAATACCACTACACTTTCTTGTTTAGATCTTTTTCATGCTCCTATATGCCTTTACACATACTATAGATATATCATCTAGTTCAATAACCAATCACTCTTACATTCAACCAAAATTGCCAACACAACAAAAAAACAACTCATCGACCTTATAAACAAAACAATAGGTCAGTAACACATCACAAACCTAAGATCTCATAGAGATTACAAACAAATCGGTTCAAGTATGACCATTGGATTACATAGCAATTACTTGCACATTTTTCAAGATAACCTCAACCGCTCCTTGATCACCTCTTCATCGAACTCTGTAACTCATCAAGCGGTTTCCATTACATGAAATGAACTTTCTCATTCCCAAGATAAAAATAGTTATCTCTATGCACCAAAAACTATTTGAAACTTCATCTCATACAATATGCATACGTGACATAATAATTACTGCTCATCATTTGATCATAAACCAATATAACTGATTCACCAAACTCCATCGGTTAGGGTTTAGCATACCAATAGGTAGGGTTTACCGGTTGAACTCACTTCTTCTCTAGTAATATCAGTTTCCTTCATAAGATCTCCTACCGATTACAATTCCCTTCACTACCTCTTCCTACCAGTTACAAAACAATATTATTACTGTAGACATCTAAAAATGGTCAACGCTTGCGGAGTCATACTTTAACATTTGCGCATTGCCTTATTTTAGGGTTTTTGCGTCGCATTAGCATTTCTTCTATGTTGCGCACTTGGTCTTTATCATTTGCGAGCATCGAGTCCTTCTTTTGCATTCCTTATTTTTATCACTTTCAAATTAGGGTTTTGTCCTCTTGTCAATCTTGTCATTTTGTGATCGATTCATCACCGATCCTTGTCCTCTAGTCAATCTCGTCAATTTTGCGATCGATTTGTCATCGATCATTGTTCTTTTCAATCTTGTCATTTTGCGATCGATTTGTCATCGATCCTTGTCCTTGTCAATCTTGTCAATTTTGTGATCAATTTGTCATCGATCATTGTTCTTTTCAATCTTGTCATTTTGCGATCGATTTGTCATCAATCCTTGTCCTTGTCAATCTTGTCAATTTTGTGATCAATTTGTTGTCGATCGTTGTTCTTTTTAATCATGTCAATTTGGATCAATTATTGTTCCTTGTCAATTAGCGCCTTTCAATTTGGTCTCTTTATCAATCTTGGTCAATTCGTCAACCAATCTCAATCGTTGGTCTCTTTATCAATCTTGGTCAATTCGCCAACCAATCTCAATCGTTTATCATCATTGATCCTCTGTCAATTAAAATCATGATTGAATCAACATCAATTATCTTTTGTCAAGACCTAATTGTCATCCTTGCATTTCTAATTCATCTTCTAGGGTTTTATGATTTATTCATTTAACCTTGTTTGTCATTTTCTCTCTAGGTTAAATGATTTATTTATTTATCCTAAGTCTTCTTAAATATTTATTTAATTGGCTAATTAATTCCTCCTCTTTTTGTAAATTAATTAATGAATGAAAAATTATTAATTAATTTACCTAATTTTTCATCAATTTCTAATTTCCTAATTTCCAAGTCATCATTTCTAACCTAATTTTCTAATTTCTTCTAATTTCTATTTCTATTTTCAAATTCTTGTCATAACTTCTTGCATAGCAATTTGTCATAAATTGTCATAATACCTTGCATAGCAATTTGTCATACACTTGTCATAATTTTGCTATTCTTGATTTGAATTTCCATTCGAATCAATTTCATGCTAATCTGGTCTTTTCTCCAATTTATCTATAAATTGGATGAATTTCTTCAATCAAAGGCCCCGATCGATCAATCAATCATGCTTCTAGTATCTTTATTGTGTCTTGTCAATCTTGCTTTCATATTATGCTTATGCACTTGTAGGTGAGATCCACAAACAAAGCAATTTGAAGGAGAAAGAAGGACAATGGAGAATTATGAAGGAGATATCTGCATTTGGTTTGCTTTAATTTCATTTAGAATATCTTGTCTTCATGTTTTCTATTGAATGTTCTTAGGATTGTTATCATTGCAATCTGGTTTTGTGATTGAGCTGGTTTAATTTCGATTTGCTTTGATGATTTCCAAATTCCTATATGACAATTACAATATCATTACCGGTTATAATTGACATCAATGACAACATAAAAGTTCATCAATGCAATATTCATGCAAATTCCAACAATCTCCCCCTTTGGAATTGACGGTAATACAAGTATCAATACCCTTGATTGCTATGATTGTGAATAGGAATCCTGGTTTACATTTTACCATGTATTCTCCTTCAATTGAGTTTCCATGTCTTCAATTGGTAACTGGCTATAGATCTTCTCTCTATCAATCATACAATTCTTGTCCCCAAATTTATATAGTTCTTCTCCCCCTTTGACAACAATACCAAAGTGAAAGTAAAACATGCAATGTCATACTTCACTATTTTGCAACATCAACCCGCAACTTGATGCTCCCCCTGTGGAATAACTCCACTCTACACCAATCCTGCTTCAAGATTCTTCAATTATCTCCACGACAGATGTATTCCACATCATGCTCAATTGACCTCATGTATGGGCACAACTCCTAGCTGACCTCTAAGATACTCAAAAGTAGTCTTAGGCAGAGGTTTAGTAAAGATATCTTCTAGCTGCTCCTTTGCTGCTCCTTTGTAGATACATGCTACAATAACACATCTTTACTCTGCACTTTCTTTCTCAAGACATGATATTTCAGCTCAATATGCTTGGTTCTAGCATGCAAAACTAGGTTCTTTGAAATATTTATTGCATAGGTGTTATCACATAAAATATTTACTGGATCTGTAATCTCTAACTTGAATCCTTCTAGAATGTGTTTCATCCAGATTGCCTAGGTACATTTCATATATGCTACAACATACTCAACTTCAGCAATGGACTGTGATGTACAACTCTGGTTCTTGCTACTCCATGAAACAAGTCTTCCTCCAAGAAAGAATGCACCACCGGTTATGCTCTTCCTATCATCAACATTACCTACCTAGTCTGCATCTATATAAACTTTCAAATCAAAGTTACCTACATATGGATGCCATAATCCATAGTTAATAGTATCTTTCAATTATCTAAATATCCTCTTGGTTTCTATCAAGTGTGTCTCCTTTGGATTCTTTTGAAATCTGGCAGCTAAACCAATTGCATGAGAAATATCCGGTCTGCTATGAACAACATAATGCAATTTCCCTATCATTGACCTGTACTCCTTTTAATCAACAGATGTGGCTTCATCCTCCTTAGACAATTTACAACCTGTAACCATTGGTGTCCCAACTAGTTTACAATGACTCATTCCAAATTTCTTCAATACCTCTTTCACATATTTAGACTATATGATGAAAATACCACTCTTCATCTATTGAATTTGCAAACCTATGAAGAATTTAATCTCTCCTACTAGAGACATTTAAAATTCACTTTTCATCTCATTTGCAAAGTCATCACTCATGTCATCATTGCCTCCAAATATGATATCATCTGCAAACACTTCACTAACTAGTATCTTATCTCCTTCAGATTTGAGATATATGTTGTTGTCTTCACTGGTTCTCTAAAAACCTATCTTCATTAGGTGTGAATGTAACCTTTCATACCATGCTCTTGGTCCTTGCTTTAAACCATATAGTGCCTTGTGCAATTTACACAACATATCTTTTGCATCACTCAAAGCATAACCATCTGGCTACTCAATGTATACTTCTTCCAGTATTCCATTTAAAAATGCTGACTTCACATCCATCTGATATACTTTGAATCCCTTATATGTTGCAAATGCAAGTAGAGTCCTAACACCTTCCAATCTAGCAACTGGTGAAAAGTTTCACCATAGTCTTCACCTTCTTCCTGTGCATAACCTTTGCATACCAATCTAGCTTTGTTTCTGACTACTACTCCATCTTCATCCATTTTATTCCTGAATACCCATTTAGCACCTATCACATTTTTATTCACTAGTCTAGGTACTAGGGTCCATGTGTTGTTCTTCTCAATCTGGTCAAGCTCCTCCTCCATAGATTTAATCTAGTGATCATCTCCAAATGCTTTCTTAGCAGTTCTAGGCTCAATAGTGGAGATCATGCAATAATTTTCTCTTATTCTTCTTCTGGTTAACACTCCAACATCTTTATCTCCAATAATCTGGTTAGGATTATGATTGAGTCTCACATACCTTGGAATAACATGATCATTATCTTCTTTTGAATTTACCTGTTCCGGTTGAATTGGTATAACAACATTCACTTCACCAGCTTTTGGTTTCACTAGTTTTGGATCCAAAATAAGAATGCAAGGTTATTCATCCTTTTTCTCTTTACTGGTTTCTCCTGAGACTTTAGGATACTCATCCACTAGAACATCAACACTTTCAATGATTCTCTGTGTCCGGTTGTTGTAACATGTGTAGGCCTTACTCTTGGTGGAGTAACGAAGGAATATGCCTTCATCACTTTTAGCCTCAAACTTACTAACATAGTCACCTCTCTTAATAAAGATTTACTACCAAAAATCTTAAAATAACTGACATTAGGTGATCTACCATACCAGTATTCATAAGTATTTTTATTCTTACATCTTTTTACCAATATCTTGTTCATAGTGTAGACAGTTGTGCTGACAACTTCTCTCCAGAAAGTTTTTGATACTCCTTGTATAAGCATCATTCTAGAAGCTTCAACAACTGACCAGTTGTTCCTTTCTGCAATACCATTTTTCTATGATTTCCTTGGTGCATTAAGTTGCCTCTTTATTCCATTATCTTCACAATATCTAGTGAATTCCTCTAAAGTAAATTCACCACCTTGATCAATCCTCAAACATTTTATCTTCTTGCCACTTTCCTTTTCAGCTAAGGCCCTGAATTCCTTGAACTTACTAAAGGCTTATGTTTTGTCCTTCAAGAATGTGACCCACGTCATTCTTGAACAATCATCAGTGAAGATCATAAAATATCTATTACCTTGAATACTTTTAGTCCTTGTTGGTCCACAGAATCTAACAAATGTTCTATTTGTTGGCATATGGACACTCCAATGAGACATTGTGTGTGATTGAAGGTTTTGTCATTGATGGAAACCTTGCAGTCCTATGGCACCGGCAAGACATTATACCGGCAAAAGAATTACACAGGCAACCTTGCAATCCTATGGCACCAACAAGACATTATACTGGCAAAAGCATTACACAGGCAACCTTGCAATCCTATGGCACCGACAAGACATTATACAGACAAAAGAATTACACAAGCAACCTTGCAATCCTATGGCACTGGCAAGACATTATATCGGCAAAGCATTATTCAAACAACACATGCACCGGCTTCAGCAAGATCAATCTACACCAGGACCGGCACAGAAGGAAATATGTATACCGGCACAAAGGCCGATAGGATTTTTGATATGTAATATTTTGTTTATTATTATAAGCTGACTTGGCAAATTGTAAAATGACTCTTGTATATAAAAGAGATCATTGTAGTCATTTGTAGGATATGGATAGGAAGCATAAATAAATTATAAGGCAAACCTAATGTGCGAATTGTAGGTCAAGGGTATATGTAAAGAACAGAGCAAGAACCGGTACTAAATCTGGCATTGAAGATGCTATTGTAAATCAGTACAGATCATTGGATTTGCATAATCCTCATTGTAAGTCAGTGTGACTTCTTATTGAGCAGTGTGCTCTAGGCTGTTGGCCTTCCTACATGTGCAGGCCCCTATTGTAAGTAATATTCTCTTATTGGCCAGCAAGTGAATATTGTGGGTCACAAATCCCACCGAGGTTTTTCCCACACTGGGTTTCCTCATTAAACATCTTGTGTTATGGTGTTCTTTTCATGTGGATGTTTTTGATTATGTTATTTACATAAATTCTTGCATACCGGTATACTATTACTTTATGTTCTGCATATTCAGTTTTAAGAAAATTACATTACCGGTCAGATACTGATTCACCCCCCCCCTCTTAGTATCTGTGGGAACCCTAACAATTGGTATCAGAGCCTGGTCCTCTATTTTCAGAAGCCTAACAGCTTGAGGAAGGTCTTGACACTGGTAAAGATGGAAAATCTGATGAAGCAACTTGGAGGAGCTCTTACTGACTATGATGCAGAGAAGTTGAAAAATATCAAATTAGAAGATGATTTAAAAGCAGCTCAGGACATTATTTAGGCACTTCAAGAAAATCTTACTGTTACAAGAAATAAGAGAAGAGAACTTTGTGAAAAATTGCAAAATGAGAATGATGAAAAGGAATCACTAAATGATATGATAAGCAAAATGAAACAAGAGATCATGACAACAAAAAATGAAATGCAGGATATGACTATGAGATTTTGCAAAGAGATTGAGGACAGAAAGAAGAATGAAGAAGAATTGACCAGAAGATTAAGTGATGCAACAAATGAGAACACAAGACTTAGCTATGAAAATGACATGTTGAAAACAGATTTGATGCATACTCAGAATGACTCAAATGAACTAATGAGACAAAAAGAAATCTTGGAAAGGGAATTGGAAACTGCAAATCAACACAAAGAAAAAATCAAGAAAAGCTCAGAAGAACTTGGTACCTTATTGAAGAATCAAAAACCCAAAGGTGACACTTCTGGAATTGGATTTGAAGTTGGAGAAAGCTCCAGTACTGCAAATACCCAGGATCACAGCAAACCGGTAAGACCTTCTAATACTTACAAATTCAATGGAAAATGATTTAACTGTAATAAATATGGTCATAGGGAAAATGAATGTAGATCTAGGAATTATCAAAACATCAATCCTCCCACTGATCAATGCTCCAAATGCAACAAAATTGGTCATAACTTTGAAAATTGCAGAATGAATGTAAGATGTTATGTTTGTGGAAGATTTGGTCATTTATCAAATAAATGTAGAACACAAACCGGCATAGGTTATGGGAAAGCTATTCAGAAAAATAATGTAACTTGTTATGCATGTAACAAGATTGGTCATATTGCTAAATTTTGTAGAAGTAAAAGTACACTGGTAGACAACAAAAGTACTAGTTTGAAAGGTAAAGAAAAGGTTGAAGAGGTTAAGCAAGAATTCTCAAAACAATGGATTAGAAAAGGTGATCTAAATATTGGGGATACTCCTCCACCGGTAGAACCAACAAATGCTCCACCAACAGGAAAATATGATGCTCCACTGGCAGGACAAAGCAATGCTCCACCGGTAGGATGTTCTTCATCAAATTGAAGAAAATTATCTTGAGGGTTTGGCAATCTAATGACACATGTGCTATTATTCCCTTGGTTAGAGAAAAGAAGTTGAAAATCATTCATTACTGACAAATAAAGTTGAGCTAATACATTACCAACAAGCAATTAATGTAGCAGAAAAGTCTTTATAAATTAAGGTTTTTGGCTCCATTTCATTTCACCATGAATTCAAACTTTCAGAGAGCGCGAAGATTTCCGAGCTAAGGCATTCTGAGCAAAGAGGCTAAGCACTTCAGCAATCAATCCATCCAAAGGCAGAAAAAGGTATTTATCATCATGGCATCCTCCTCTGCACCTGAATTCATAGAAAACCCTATAGTAGTCGAGGTTATAAAATGACCTAGGCCCATGTTTCAGCTAGTTCCCGAGGTAGCTAAGAAAGATGACAACATAGGTGCTTTTTCAAAAATTCCAAAAGGTGTTGTTTATGTAGAAGACCCTAGAATGTATATTCATTGCAACATAGAGGAATTAGGTGATGAAGAAATAAAAAACATGTATAAGTCTGTTATATGTGACAACTCCGAGAATGTGAAACCTGAACATAAAATTGTTGAAACCCTAGGATTCACTGAAATCCTCTGCATTCCTGAATTTCCCAAGGAAGTGGTTAGGATAGTTTTAAGTAAGGTACATGGTTCATTCTTTTGGCTTGACTCAGTGCATAAAATTACAAAGGAAGTTGTGAAAGCAGTAACAGGGTTACCCTCCACCGGTAGCAGACTCGACAAAACCAAGAAGGTTTCCAATGACTTAGTAACAAACTTAACTGTGCAACATCTGACAAGAGATCATTGAGGGTTAATGATGTGACTGATACAAATGTTAGATTTGTTAGCATGATTCTAGGTTACAAAGCAACTCATGCTAATAGGCTTAACTCAGTTTCTAGTTTATGCATAAAGAGTGCTTATGACATGGTTAAGGACAATGTAAAATTTGATATCTGTGAATGGTTAAAGGATGAGTTAATTGACAATTTAGCAAAAATCAAGAAGGATAAGAAAGGAACCTTTAGATTTGGAAATTTACTTGTATGCTTAATGCTACACATAACCAAACAGGCTCCCGGTATAGGCAACAAGGACTTTGGATTTGACCTACCGGTAGGAAAACAATTGTTTGACTTATTCAACAACATGGGTGAAAATAGAGAAAAGAATATCAATGAGTATTTTCAAGCACTAAAGGTCAAGATGAATAAAAGAATCAGACTATCACAAGAAATTGTCAACAAATACAAGGATGATATATGTTTTGTAATAAAAAAGGATGAGATCTGGATGGAAGCAGTCATCCCAAGGACTGTCTAGGTTATAGAGATGGGGTATGAAGCAGATGACCACATAGTGGAAACTTATGCCAAAGCACTTCTGGAAGCCCCCAATGAACCAAAGGAAGAAGTATTTGGTAGTGCTGAGACCATCGAAAGTCAAATTCAATCTAAAAAGAGAGTAAAGAAAGTTGAGGCATTTGTGAGGAAAGGAACCAGACAAGCAAAAGCCATAAAGGAAGATGTATTAAAGAAAACCGGCATAATAGAAGAAGAGTTGGCAGCCCAACAACTTGAAACTCATCTATCACTGGTAGATACTTCCTCAGAAGGAGATATGCCAGCAACTTTCAAAAGAGTTGTTAGGAAAAGAGACCCCTCACCGGTATCCACTCCTCCACTTAGAAGGACAAGACAGAAGCAACAAGCCATGAGATCTCCAGTCAAGAAAGCCACACCTAAGAAGAAGAAGACAAACACTGACTTGGCCCCTCTTGACATATTACTGAATGAGATCACAGAGGAAGGAAAATTGAAAAACATAGGGAAAATCTATGACTCCCTATCAGATGATGAGAAAGGACAAGTTGAAGAGAGTGTTATATTGCATATGGACATGTATAAAAAGTTTTTGTTGCAAGTCTTAAATGAAATTCCTGATGAACTATACAAAAGACTTGAGGCCAGAAGGCAAGGAATAATTGAGTTGGATAAGAAAATAAAAATAGAAAAATTACTTGCAGTATACCTGATCAACTCACCTAAGGAAATTGATGATCTGATAGCTCAGGCCAACCGGTCAGTTTTCTCCACTGCACACCGGAAAATTTCACTAATGGCAGGTAAAATTACAGAAGTTTCAGAGGAAACAGAAAATGGTTGGGATACATTCTTGGTTGAAAAAGAAAAACAAGAAGAATATAGGAATCCCAAGCCCATTCTAGTATATCAGAAGGACAAGGATAAAGGGAAAGGTAAAGTTGGTGGACCACCATGTATCAAAATTAGAGACAACTTACCCCCACCTCCTTTAAATACTCCACCGGTAAAAACAACAATTGTAGAAGATCAACCGACAGTTGAGAGTATGGACACAGAGGATAATAATCCTAATCCTAAAGTCCTATATACTGTGAATGTTGATACTCAGAAAATCAACATAGTGGTAGATAGGGATACAATAGATAAATCAGGAAACAAAGACCAACTGACAACAGGAAACAAAGAGCAACTGGTAGCAGATTCAGAGAAAAAGATGGAATCTGGAACACAAACAGAGAAACCAACAGAGCTAAAGGCTCCAAAATAGATGCCACCAGTAAGAGATGATGTAGGAAAACCAGTGCTTAAAGAGATGGAGACACAAATGGACCTACCAGAGGTCAATACTAGCATGGTCACTTCCACTGGCACTCAGTTTGTTGGGTCACCATCAAATGTAACAGAGGTATTGCTTGAATCTATCAAGAAAATAACTGATTATAGCTCACAAGCTTACAAAGTGATAGATGATTCAATTCCAGTTTTGAAATCAATAGCTCCCAATTGTAATATAGCCAACAAAGATTCTTTAGGCCAGTTGGATACACTTTGTAAATATATTTCTGGAAATTTTGAGCAAACAAAGGTAGAATCTGTAAAGGAAAGTGTAGAAAAAGAGAAATAGAAATTCTTTGAGGAAGGAATAAAGAAGTGTAATAAGAAATTTGGCACACTTCTACTAGAACTGTGCAATTTATTGAAAGAGCTCAAAACTCTATACAAAGACACCTGCAAGATAAACTTTTTGACCATAGATGTAGACAAAAAGATAAATAAACTTGCAGATAATTTTGTTAACTCACCCGATGCATTATCAGTTTTTGAGGAAAAGATAACAAATTTTGAGGAAGAATTGCTCAAATTAGAAAGAGAGAAAGAGAAAATAATAAACAAGGCAAAATTCTTGAGATCTAAACTAAGTCCAAGATTGGACTATTTAGCATCTCTGCGGAAGGAAATCTCAGAGGCACTAACACAAGGTAGCAAAACACCGGCAGAGCACTTGCAACATCTCACCGGTACAGTATAAAGATCTGAGATAGCAATAAAGGAGAGCAAGAAGTTTATGGATGGCATAAACTTAATTTTGGGAGATATTCTTTAGATAATAACTACCCAACTACAAGGTTGAGGTTATGGATTAGTACAACTACAAAATCTACTAACCTTTGTCATTGATGCCAAAGGGGGAGTAGTAGATGAGAAAATTCAAAACACAGGGATCACATGCTCAGGGGGAGCTCTCACATTTTTGGTAACATTTTTGGTCTACACATTTTTGGATATCTTTTTGAAATTTCTCATGAGTGTTGCCATCAATGCCAAAGGGGGAGATTGTTGGCATATGGACACTCCAATGAGACATTATGTGTGATTGAAGGTTTTGTCATTGATGGAAACCTTGCAATCCTATGGCACCGGCAAGACATTATACCGGCAAAAGCATTACATAGGCAACCTCGCAATCCTATGGCACCGGCAAGACATTATACCGGCAAAAGCATTACACAGGCAACCTTGCAATCCTATGGCACCGGGAAGACATTATACCAGCAAAAGCATTACACATGCAACCTTGCAATCCTATGGCACCGGCAAGACATTATACCGGCAAAGCATTATTCAAACAAGACGTGCACTGGCTTCAGCAAGATCAATCTACATCGGCACCGACACAAAAGGAAATATGTATACCGGCACAGAGGCCGACAGGATTTTTGATATGTAATATTTTGTTTATTATTATAAGCCGACTTGGCAAATTATAAAATGACTCTTGTATATAAAAGAGATCATTGTAGTCATTTGTAGGATATGGATAGGAAGCATAAATAAATTACAAGGCAGACCTAATGTGCGAATTGTAGGTCAAGGGTATATGTAAAGAACAGAGCAAGAACCGGTACTGAATCTAGCATTGAAGATGCTATTGTAAATCAATATAGATCATTGGATTTGCATAATCCTCATTGTAAGTCAGTGTGACTTCTTATTGAGTAGTGTGCTCTAGGTAGTTGGCCTTCCTGCATGTGTAGGCCCCTATTGTAAGTAATATTCTCTTATTGGCCAGTAAGTGAATATTGTGGGTCACAAATCCCACTGAGGTTTTTCCCACACCAGGTTTCCTCGTTAAACATCTTGTGTTATGATGTTCTTTTCATGTGGATGTTTTTTATTATGTTATTTACATTAATTCTTGCATATCGGTATACTGTTACTTTATGTTCTGCATATTCAGTTTTAAGAAAATTATATTACCGGTCAGATACTGATTCACCCCCCCCTCTCAGTATCTGTGGGAACCCTAACACTATTGAATAAGAATTGCTCTTAAAATTTGAGGATGTCATCTTTCCCAATTGACATTCCTTACACAGAGCATTCACCAGTTTGTCCAACTGAGGCAAACCTCTTACCAACTTGGGCTTACTGATCTTAATAATGTTATCAAAGTTTATATGACAAAATCCCTGATGCCAAAGCCAACTATCATCTACTTTAGTAATTAAACAATTGTTGACTTTAGGATTCGGGTGAAATAGGTTACCTTTTGTCTGCTTGCCGGTTGCAACTAGTTCACCTTTACTCCCATAGATCTTGCACATTCCATCTTTAAATTCTAATGGATAACCTCTGTTATTGAGTTGAGCTACACTTAGAAGATTATGGTGTGAAAAATTCCTTCAAAGTAATAAATTTACTCCGGTCACTGGTCATGTGGTGTGAAAAAACACTATCAATGATCCAATCATCAAAATCATCCATGTGAGAAACTAATTCTTTTTGATCGAATGTTTCCTCTTTAATGGAAACAAAGACAATGTCTTCATTAGCATCTCCCTCAGATTCCTCATCAATGATACCACCATCAACTGCAATGAGACAATCTCTTTTGCCTTTTCCTTTGTAATTCTTGTTCTTTTCATGCTTACGCTCATTGTCACCATTAGGATAGTTAGCTGCAATGTGTCCAATCTTGTTACATGCAAAACATTTCAGAGGTAATTTACCTTTTTACTTACCGGTACCTCTGGGCAACCGCTTGGCCAACAATGATTCAAGCTCAATCAAATTGTCTTCACCATCAACTTCTTTGGTAGATCTAGATTCATAACTATGGCTGACATCTCTACTTTTTCTTATAGAAGGGTTAGAAACTAAAGCTCTAAATGAAGATTCAAATTTCTGAACTACCATCATAACCATTTAATTCAAATGCAGTAAGCTTACCAATGATGGAGTCATGGGTTACCTTAGTTTTGTCAATAGATTTTAGCTCCTGAATGGCTGCAACTCAGATAGCATAGACTGGTATAGAAGGGTTCTCAACACCTTACTAACCACTATGGAATCTTCCACTTTACCACCAACACTCTTGATCTCACCAACTATCTCTTTGATCCTTTGACCATACTATTATATATTCTCACCTTCAGCCATCCACATGTCATCAAATTTTCCTCTCAGATTCTCTTCTTTGGCAATCTTCACATGCTCATCACCGCTATAGATTTATTCAAGTTTCTTCCACACCTCATAAGAAGTCTCCAGACTATGGACATCAACATACTCAGAATCAAACAAAGAACTGATAATGGCCTCCAATGCTTGATTATTTTCTTGTTGCTCTTTCTTCTGATCACCAGTCATAATCCCACTAGGTGCAACATATTGAGTACCAACATGTTCCCAGTATTGAATTCCTAGACTCTTGATATATATTTTTATTCTATCACTCCATATTTTGTACTTTTCTTTATTAAACTTCAGACCTTCTTTTTTCATCATGTTCTACAAGATCTTTACCTCAAACTGTTAGGCTTAGACCTTAGAGGACCTGAAATGCTCTGATACCAATTGATGGTATGATGAATCAATAAGAATCTAGTAAACTACTGAGAAGAGGGGGTGAATTAGTAGATAGAAAATTGACATAAACTTTTCACCAAACAAAAACAACCTCTCAAGTGAAACTAAAAACTGACAAATTGCAATATCATTGTCAAGTAAACCGGTTGACTGTCATAACAAAATAATAGTAAAACAACTCTGAAACTCACAAACCATTTAAACAAAACATCTAGATACTTTACTGATAAAAAGTAAAATCTCATTTTAGATTGCTGTCGGTCATGATATCATATCTTAGTGGATTTAGTAGTTAAGAAAATTAACCATATCAAACATAACCACAAAAACATTCACCACTTGACACAATGATTTTGATGTGGAAACCCAAATGGGAAAAACTACGGTGGGGATGAATACCCATAAGTATTTTGAAATCTTTTGAAGTCTGCCCGGTTAGGAGCCAAGCCTACTAAAGCTTTACAATAAGTCCTATTAAGAACATATCCTATTAGGGATCACCTGGTTAAGGGATTGACTATAATGCCCTATTAGAAGCAATACCCTATTAGGAGTAACCTCGGTAGAGGATTTGAAATCCAAGCTAATGGATCACCTAGTTAGAGGATTTAGATAACACTAAGCTTGTTAGAGCCTACCTAGTTAGGGGATTTGACTTTTGTAATTGTTAGAGAATAGCAGGGGTTTGCTGATCTATTTGAATAGCACTACACTTGCTTGTTCAGATCCTTTTCATGATCCTATATGCCTTTACACATACTACAGATACATCATCTGGTTCAGAAACCAATCACTCTTACATTCAACCAAAATTGCCAACACAACAACAAAATAACTCAACGACCGTATAAACAAAACAATACATCGATAACACATCACAAACCTAAGATCTCATAGAGATTACAAACAAATTGATTCAAGTATGATTGTTGGATTACATAGCAATTACTTGCACATCATTCAAGATAACCTCGACTGCTCCTTGATCACTGCTTCATAGAACTTTGTAACTCATCATGCAGTTTCCATTACATGCAATGAACTTTCTCATTCCCAAGACAAAAACCATTATCTCTATGCACCAAAAACTATTTAAAATTTCATCTCATACAACATGCATACATGGCATAATCATTACCACTCATGATTTGATCATAAACCAATATAACCGATTCATCAAACTCCATTGGTTAGGGTTTAGCATATCAACAGGTAGGGTTTACCGGTTGAACTCTCTTCTTCTCTAGTAATACTGGTTTCCTTCACAAGATCGCCTACCAGTTACAATTCCCTTCACTAGCTCTTCCTACTGGTTACAAAACAATATTATTACATCATTACCGGTTATAATTGACATCAATGACAACATAAAAGTTCATCAATGCAATCTTCATGCAAATGCCAACACTTTAATATTCTAAAAATTGATTCTAAATTCTCAATTACATTGATTTATATGATCAAGGGCGATCTATGTCGGCCCAAGGTGAAACAATCATCGATGAACAAGATGAAAATGTAAAACAACAAGGTCTGCCTCTGCTAAAGTGATCCATCAAGAAAATATATTAGATGAAGTGTAGACCTAAGGGAAGGTCATCCACATGCCAAGGAACATTGGAAACAACAAACCAGAACTGTACAAGCTATGAAAATGATCTGTAAGATTCGCCAATAGAAAATAGGTCAAAGTGGTTTCAGTGTTCTAAGATAGAAAACTATCTTAGATTCTAGAAGCGATAACTTGTTGAGAAAAGATCCAAATGTACGCAGTCTTAGGATAAGAAAAATGAATATGTCCACAATCAAAATCCAGCTCCACAAGATCTGATGAGAAAATGCAAGGAAATGCATAATGAAATGTTGAAACTGCAAAACAGGAACAAACTGAAAGAAAATATTTTTTTGGTTGATGCAAGATTGCCAAGAACCAGGGATGCTCCTACATCAGACATCTGATATTTTTTAAAAAGCGAGTCCCTCACTTTGCTGGGTTCAAAGGAAAACCAAGACGGTCTACCTTAGCCTACGAAACCCGTAATGGATCTTCAACTGGTCTGCCATTCCACTTCACAAGATACTCTTTGTACTGCTTGATGCGAGTGCTACACCCGATTCTTCTATCCAAAATCTCTTCAATCTGGTATGGTACCTTCTGGGGTATCTTCTTCTCCAAGTTTGTTGCATTGTCTTCATTGAATTTTTCCTCATGATACTAATACAATTCTGTAATGTTGAAAAAAGGTGAAATACCTGAACTATTCGGTATCCCTGCTTCATATGCATTTCCGGAACTGAATTTACTCAATATCTTGCAAGGTCCAAACTTCCTCATATTTAACTTATTATAGGTACCAACTGGAAATCTCTCTTTTCTTAGATAAACCATCACTTCATTACCAACTTCAAATTCCTTATGTCTCCTCTTCTCATCTACTTTCTCCTTATACTTGTTGTTCATTTCCTCAAAATGTTGTTTGACCTGAGTATGTGTTATCTTCATATGCTCTACAAATTCTACTACTTCTGCACTCCTTTTATCTTTATCACTAATGTATTTCAATTCTGAAACACCTCTAGGGTGTGCTTCAGTAAAAATCTTAAAAGGTGCTCTTCTAGTGCTCCTATTCATTGAATATTGTAGGCAAACTCTGCTTGTGCAAGAATCAAATCCCAACTTCTGGTTTTCTCTCTAACTAAGCATCTCAACAAGTTTCCCAAACTCTTGTTTACTACTTTGGCCTGTCTATCAGTCTGTGGGTGAAAAGTAGAGCTAAATTTTAAATGCATCTTCATCTTCTTTCAAAGTGTTCTCCAAAAATATCCAACAAACTTAGTGTCTCTGTCTGAAACTATGCTCTTAGGCAATCCATATAATCTTACCACCTCCTTAAAAAATAGTTCAACCACATGGACAACATCTGTTGTCTTCTTACAAGCTATGAAATGTGTCATCTTCGAGAATCTATTGACCACCACAAATATAGAATCATTTCTTCTCTATGTTTTAGGTAACCCAAGTATGAAATCCATGCTTATGTCTTCCCAAGGGCTCTCTGGAACTGTCAAAAGGCTTAAACAATCCAACATTCTAACTACCACCTTTTGCTAGTTGACAAGTCCTACAACTATGAATGAATTTCCTAACATCCTTATGAATATGAGGCCAATAGTAATTCTCACTTACCAAGGCTATTGTATTATCTACTCCAAAGTGTCTGACTAATGCTCCACCATGCTTTTCCTTTATTAGACTTTCTCTCATAGAACTTATAGGTATACACAACTGAACTCCTCTAAACAACATCTCATCTTGAATGAAATAGTTGATGCAATATGATGTAGTATGATGCACAATTTGGTATTGCTATGGGATGTGATGCAGTATGATGTTGTTGAGCTATTGGAGCTATTTTTGAAAGATACATATTTCCATAATTCTGAGTTGTGGTTACATTGGTCCTGGTAGTAGTTATGTGTTTTGGTTTTAGCTATTGTGGTCATGATAGTTGTAACTCTTCATGTCTCGTGGTGCGATATCCTTGTTGTGTGTGGAATCTATATTTTGGAGTTTGGAAATGTTAAGCTTGAGTTATGTGTTAATGGGTCTGGATGATTTTATCCCATTCTAGTAATTAATGTATATGCATTGTTAAATGAATTATAAAAAAAGAAACATGTATAAATCTTGTGGAGGCCAACTTGGTTATCATGTTTACATTCAAGGCTTTATTGGATAGCATGTTGAGATAGGTAGACACATTATCTCAATATGTGAGGTGTCCAACACATATATAGGAGTATGTGATATGAGGAAGCAACAAGAGTGTGATATGTGTATGGTATATGGAAGTAGTGAAAGAGATATAGTAGTGAAGATAGTGAGAAGTTCAAGTTTTGGACAATGAAGGAAGCTGGTCTAGAATTACTATTGCAGTTGCAATAATCCTTCACCGAATCTATTGCAGGTGTTTAAGGATACCTATATAGAGATCCTTCATCAAATATATCATAGGGTTTGAGAATTATGATTTTATCTTAACTTAAAACTGATCTGATGCATTTGGAGATGCAATCCTCTTTAGTTGAATCATACTTGTTGTAGTGAGAATTCCAACTATAAGATACTTTTGTAACTTTGCATTGAGCATTTTGAAAATGAGCCATCTTTGCGATTTGGCAGTGAGCCACACCTTTTGTAAAACCCCATATAACTAGTTATATTCTCTTGAGAGTTAACACTCTTCATGGTTTTTCCCATTTGGGTTTTCCACGTATAAAAACAAGTGTTCCTTTGTGGCTATGTTTTTCATGTTTATTCTACATATGCTATTTCATGTGTGGTAGGCATAATTAATGTGTTATCAGCAAAAGGTTTGAGTTTGGTGAAAGTTTTAAAATATATGGGAATATCGATTCACCCCCCCTCTCAATATTCTATTCCCTTCAACCAATTCAACAATTGGTATAAGAGCTTAGATCCCTTTTTTGAAAGCTTAACTGCTTGAGAGAGGTCCATGTTGGTTGAATCATGACACCTCTGTACATGACCAAAGAATTTTAGTTGGATGAAGACTTGTAGATAGCTCTTGAAGACTTGGAAAGTGTCGAATTATAGAATGAGGAATTAAAAGAGAATGTGAAGGTAGCAAATGAATGTGTGTAGAATATGAGAGAAAATTTAGAAATTCAAATTGAGGTATAAGGAGGTTAACAATTAGTTGAAGCAAGCGAATGAGATTGTCAAAGATCTGATGCAGAAGATTGAGGAGAAGGATAAGATAGAGCAAACCTTGAAAAAAACAATCAAGCTAAAGTCTGAGGAATGTGGGAAGATAGAGAAAGAAGTGAAGAAGCTAAAGGCAAAAAATAAAGCTCTTGACAATAGTAAGCTCTTGGAAGATTTGATCAACATGCAAAAATATTAATTGGAGAAGACCAGACTTGGTTTTCAACTTGGTGAGTGTTTGGATCAGAAAGATAAAGACAAAAAAAAAGAGGTTTAAGATGAAATTGAGAAGAAATTAGAAGATGCAAGGAATACCTAGAACCATAATACTAATGCAAGAAGGCCATTGGTTCATCAACCTAATGCACAAAGGTGCTTATGTTTTAATGGTTATTGTTTTCAATGCAATAAATTTGGACATAAGGCTATAAAGTGTAGAATCATTTATTGTTATAGTTGCAAGAGGTTTGGTCATAAAGCAAATCACTGTAGAAATCATGTTGTGAGTTAGAATCATAATCCAGTTTGAGAAAACAAGGTGAATTACAAATTTCATGGATATTGTTATACTTGCAATGACTAAGCTCATAAAGCTAATCAATATTGATATAGATTTCATCCAGTAAATTCTGCAAGGAAGGTCATTAGTTGTTTCAAGTACAAGCAGTTCGGACATTATCTTAATCAATACAAAAATGGAAATGTGGAGAAATCTATGGAGAAGAGTGTGATGAAGAATGATAAATCAAAGAAGAAGGAAAATTTGGTTTGGAGAAAGAAGGAAGTGAACAAAGGAAGCAAGCTTGATGTACCAGAACTCGGTGCAAGCACCTCTTCCTTTGATAATTGAGTATATTGATTTGGCTCAGGGGGAGTTATCTTTTGAAGGAAAAATATTTTATTCTCCCTTGTCTGAGTGGATCATGTCATTGATCCAACATGACTATGTTTAGAGGCTATCTGGAAATCAAAGGTTGTTGCTTCAACATCATTGACAAGACATCTCTAGGCAGAAAAACCCTAAAAGGATATTTTTGGCAAGATAAGTATCATCTTTTTAAATTAATTCTTTCATTCATTTGCGATTGAGAATATTGTGAATGGTAAAAGAGTAGCAAAGCTAGAGAGCAGAGCACACAATCATGGAAGGAAAAATGATCATCGAAGAATCTAGCAATACAGAGTTTCAGGTTTTGGAAAAGGTGCTCTTGGATGGATACAACCCAGAGAAAATAAAAAATATTAAAACTAGTTTGAGTGATCTTGAGGTGTAGAAAGTTAAGGAATTGGAATGCAAAGGTCTGCATCTATGGACATAATTCCCTTGGTTTGATGATGTAGAGGTTATCTGGTGTAGTCACCGGTTAGGAGGGACCTCAAAGAGATCAATTTGGGCCAGTCAACAAGAGTAAACACAATGGAAACACAAGAATATGATGTAGGTAATGCATAACTGAATAGATTATATCATAAGAATTATTTATAATCAACCAGTAGCAACCAGGTTACAGTAAATGGCTCACTGGCCTGCTAGAACATGCTTGATTACAAAACATTTCACAACCGAGACCTCATATATTAGGATCTATCTTCTAAGTTCTATCTATTTTCTTAACTACATTCTAATGCTTAATTACAATGATTGATATGATCCAAAGGGATCCAGTTGGCCCAAAAAGGATCAAATGTCGAATAACAAGACCTAACATGTAAAAACAATAAGGTTGGCCTTCACCAAAGAATTTCCTCCAAAAAATGCAATGGATGAAGTGTAGATCATGAGGAAAGGTCGACCACATGTCAATAAACATAAGAATCAATGCCCAGGGCTCTGCAAGCTACGAAAAGGATCCTGTAGATCATGGTAGATTACAACCAGGCAATTGGTAGCCATAACTTGTTAGAAAATGATCAAGTACTCAAGAAAATCCCAACTCCTCGAGATCCAGTGAGCCAAATTCAGGAAATACAAAAAAGAAATGTTGAAACTACAAAATTGAAAGTAAAATAAAAAGGAAAATATTTTTGGTTGATGCAAGATTGCTATGAACTGGGGATGCTCCCGCATCATTATTAGAGAAATCCTTAGTTATGTGCAAAATGATAGCATCCAAGGAGATTATCTCAGTGATCACCACTTTATGTAATAATGGAGACGTTTCGACTAAAAAGTCAATAAAGAACAAAGAAGTGGAAATCCTAACCAACATAAAGTGTGATCAATGAGCACTAATCATTGACAAGATCATCAACCCTATGGTAAGGTATGTTGCCTACAACATTTCTTATAAGATCAATTTCAGGAATAGAGAAGGTGCCACTTTGCCAATTGTTGTGTATATGACACATATGTTGGCCATTTGGAGGAATTTATTATGTGTTGCATTGATGTTTTGTCGTTGATGTCAACACTAGCTATTTTGGATGCTATACCGACACCCTTTTGGTCCTGATAGGTTGTTTGGTTTCTGGTTATATTGGATCCGACATGATCTGGTATGCTCCGGTATGTTTGGGTTATGGAATTGGATTATTAATGTTCATGTTCAGTTAGTTGGTTTTGTTCTGTTGATCAGATGCTATCTTGTTTGATAGAAAGCTTGGTTTGTTGTTCTGGTGAGGGTTTCATTGACAAAGCTTTGATGTAGATCTTTGATGATATACATAAGTGGTGTTGATGCGGCTTCTAGTGAAGATTCAGGATGCTGATGGTGATCATGTTTGAGAGTTGGTTGATTGGGATCATTGCTTTAGTGTGTGGACCTAAATTGGATCTCAGTGTATCTAGGTTATGGATTGGCTTAATGTAACGTGTGGATTAGACCTCTCGATGTGTTTTCAGGATGTCTTATGGGTTGGACATTATTTGTTTGGTCTTTGGCCGACATGTTTTGTAATTATGTAATTATTTTACTTTCTGGTGGTCGACCTGATTGTTTATGGTCAAGGTTTTGTATATATATGATGTAAGATCTCATTGTAGATCATTAATGGTATGGGATATGGATATGTAAGGAGCAAATAATCTAATAAACATTCAAGTAGAGGATTTGGTCAATCATTGGTGATCAAGTTAGGTTTATGTAAGAGGATTTAGTCCACTGGTATTGAGCTTGACCCAAAGAGTACTCAGGCATCTGAGATGTTATCTTTGCAGTTCATTCATTTCTCCGGATTGTAGTCTGTATTTCTATGTAGTCAGTGAGACTCTTTTTGTGATGAGGAGTGTGCTCTAGGCTGTTGGCCTTTCTGCAAGTGCAGTCCCCTCAATTGTAATTAACATACTTGTTGTAGAAGTATTATCTGACTATGAGTAGGCTTCCCACTGTGGTTTTTCCCTTTACGGGGTATTCCACGTATAAATATTGGTGTCATGTGGATGGTATTTATTCTCTGATTATTGTTTATGCTTAATTGGTTTATCTTCTATTCAGTATTTGGTTTATGCATTCTGGTATTGATCTTTTGGGTTCTAGTATTAAAGTTTTAATTTCTTGTTTCAGGTAATCTGGTGACAACTGATTCACCCCCCCTCTCAGTTGTCTTCTAGTTATTTAAATTATCTAACAATTGGTATCAGAGCTCTGGTACTCTCTGGAAAAGCTTAACTGCTTGAGGAAGATCCTATGGCGACTAACAATTCAAGTTCATCTAGTTCATCTGGAGCTATCTTTTATAGAGATATTGCTAGGCTCGATGAGACAAATTATAGAATATGGAAGATTCAGATGGAGACTCATCTGAGATGTCTTGGTAAGGAGATTTGGGAAATCACAAAGAATGGTGTTACACCTCATAATCCGACTTCTGGAAATCCTCCTCTAGAAGACTTGGATAAGGAGCTTGAGAATTATTATAGAGCAAGAGAATCTCTCTTGTGTGCACTTTCTGATCAACAAATAATGGTATTAACTGACAAATCATCTGCAAAGGCTATATGGGACAAGTTGGAGACTCTTAATGAAGGTAACCCTACTGTGAAGATTGCTAAACTTGATGGTTACCGAGTGAGATATGAAAACTTGAAGATGGAGGAAGATGAAAGGATTACTACATTCATGGAAAGGGTAAATGAGATTGCTATGATAATTCAATGTTGTGGTGGAACTCTAAGTGAAGATGAAATAGTTTCTAAAGTTTTGAGAGATTTACCACCGGCTTACAAGATGAAGGCTACTGCAATCAATGAATTGAGAACAATGGCTAATACTTCTGTCAATAGAGATACCTTGGTTGGGAAGTTATCTACTTTTGAGCTTGAAGAATTTGGACCCTCTAGAGCTGTGAAGTCTGAATCTTCTTTTGATGCATCTACATCATTGACTGGTAAGCAAGATTGGAAAGCTTTATATGCAAAGAAATTGGATGATGTGAAGAGAGAAGATGAATAATTTGAGAAACTTGAATCCCTATTTTCTAGAAGAGTACCTAAAGGATTGGTAGGAAGTAAGTATGAAGGAAAATCACCTTTTAAATGTTTTGCATGTAATAAGATTGGTCATTTTGCATCTAGATTTCCTAAAAGGAATTCAATATTTGAAGAGAGAGCTAGAAGATCTTTTAAACCTAACCCTGGATATCAAAACAAGTATAAGTACATGAAAAACAAAGATAAATCATGCTACATAGTGGATGAGGAAGGTGTGACTGATTCTGATGATATCAGATCATGGTGGAGAATTCACATCTGGTGAGTTTAATAACTTTTGTGAGAAGCATGGTATAAGGAGACAATTTTCTGCTCCCCGGACACCCCAGTAGAATGGAGTTGTGGAAAGGAAGAATAGAACTATCTTGGATGTTGCTAGAACAATGATGATGGAAGCTAGTCTAACTCATATCTACTGGAGAGAAGAAGTGAGCACAATGGTTTATACATTCAACAAAATACATATAAAACGAGAAACCGGTAAGACACCTTATGAATTATGGTTTTGCAATACACCTATATTTAAGTATTTTAGATTCTTTGGTAGAAAATGTTATATCAGGAGAGATGAAATAATTGGAAAATTTGATCCTAGATGTGATGAAGGAATTTTTCTTGGTTATTATAATGAAAGGAAAGCATATAGATGTTATAACAAGAGATTGCATAGAATTGTGGAGAGTGCTAATGCTAAGGTGGATGAGCTGAATAGAAGTCAAATCAGAGTTTATGAGCAAGAATTGACAATGAAAATGATCATAACTGAACCGATAGCACCTTTATCGAAACAAAATGTTGAACCAGTTACTTCGACAGTATCAAAAAATTCAACAATAACTGAAGAACCAGGAAGAAGGATAGGGAGTCAGAAGATTCCTAGGTATATGAGATTGAATCATTCAGAAGATCCTATCATTGGGGATAAGAACAATGGAGTGATGACAAGAAGGAGATTGGCATCTAATGAGGTATGTTTAATTTCTCAAGTTGAACCGGTATCAATAATTGAAACATGTAAAGATAAATGTTAGATGCAAGCTATGGAAGAAGAATTAGATCAGATTGAGAAAAATAACACATGGACTTTAGTTCCTCGACCGAAAAATAAGAATGTTATTGGAGCTAAATGTGTTTTTAGGAATAAATTAAATGAAGATGGACAAGTTGTAAGGAACAAAGTTAGATTGGTTTGTAGAGGATATTCTCAGAAGGAAGGAATTGATTATTGTGAAACTTTTGTACCTATAGCTAGGATTGAAGTTGTAAGATTATTTCTTGCCTATGCTGCACATAAGAACTACAAGGTTTATCAGATGGATGTCAAGTGTGCATTTTTGAATGGGCATCTTGATGAGGAATTTTATATTGAGAAACTTGATGGTTTTTCACTTTCAGATGCTACAAACATGGCTTGCAGATTAAGGAAAGATTTATATGGATTGAAACAGGCACCTAGAGCTTGGTATGCAAGGTTAGATAAATATCTTTTGAAGCTTAGTTTCACTAAAGGTAATGCTGACAGTAATCTATATTATAAAGTCACCGATGATGATATATTGATTATTGAAGTTTTTGTTGATGACATCATTTTTGGAGGTGATGATAAGTTGTGCATGGAATTTTATAAGAATATACAGAAAGAATTTGAAATGTCTATGATTGGGGAAATGAAATTTTTCTTAGGTTTGCAGATTATTCAGATTGATAAAGGTATTTTCATCTGTCAAACTAAGTATGCTAGGGAATTGTTGAAGAAATTTGGTATGGTAGATTCTAAACCGGTATGTACTCCTATGGTTACAAGTGATAAATTGACAAGGAAAGATATTTCTGCACAGGTAAATCCTACAAGATACAAATATATGATTGGAGGTCTTCTATATTTGACTTAGACTAGGCCCGACATAATGAATGTCAACCTAAGTATGCTAGGGAATTGTTGAAGAAATTTGGTATGGTAGATTCTAAACCGGTAAGTACTCCTATGGTTACAAGTGATAAATTGACAAGGAAAGATATTTCTGCACAGGTAAATCCTACAAGATACAAATATATGATTGGAGGTCTTCTATATTTGACTTAGACTAGGCCCGACATAATGAATGTTGTTTGTATAGCATCTAAATTTCAGAGTGATCCTAGAGAAAATCATGAGAGTGCGGTGAAAATAATTTTTAGATACTTACAAGGTACATCTGAATATTTCTTGTGGTACCCTAAGGATGCTGACTTTACTTTATGTGCATATATAGATGTTGATTGGGCTGGTGATGTTGATGACTGGAAAAGTACTTCCAGTAGAGCTTTCTTTCTTGGAAAGAAGTTGGTTTCATGGATTAGCAAGAAACACTCATGTACTTCTTTATCTACTACTGAAGTTGAGTATGTTGCTGCTACTACTAACTATACACAGGTTTTATGGACGAAACAAATGTTGAAGGACATTAAAATGCATTGCATTCGACTGGTAGTTATTCACTGTGATAACTTTGCTGCTATTGACATATCAAAGAATCTAATATTTCACTCTAAGACAAACCACAAATATATCAATTATAAGTTTTTGAAGGAGAAGGTTTAACAAAATGAAGTTAGACTAGTTTACATGAACACTAAAGAGCAGATTGCAAATATTTTCACTAAACCTTTACCTAAAGAATCATTTGAGTACCTGAGAGACAGATTAGGGGTTACTGCCCCTCTGTCAGAGAACTGATTGATGTTATTTGGCATCATTCTGGTATGCCTTATCATAGATATTATTCATTCCAACATTAATATGGGGATACTACTATTGAGGGGGAGTAGTTAGCCTTGTGTTTCAATGGTTTTTGTTTTTCCTTTGATTTTTATGTCAGAATTCCTAGCATTGATGTCAAAGGGGGAGAGATATATGTGAAAACAAAGCTTTACAGAGATATCATTCACAGGGGGAGTTTGGTCTTTATTTCAAACTTCATTTCTATATCTTTGAATGGGAGATTGTTGGCTATCTTACATTGGGGAGACTTGTTTGGCATTTCTTGGTACTTGGATTTTTTTACATCTAGTGTTACAATGAATGCCAAAGGGGGGTATTGTTGGCCATTTGGAGGAATTGATTATGTGTTACATTGATGATTTGTCATTGATGTCAATAGTAGCTATTTTGGATGCTTTACTGACACCCTTCTAGTGCCGGTAGGTTGTTTGGTTTCTAGTTAGATTGGATCCGACATGATCCGGTATGCTCCAATATGTTTGGGTTATGGAATTGGCTTATTCATGTTCATGTTCAGTCAGTTGGGTTTTTTCTGGTGATCGGATGCTATCTTGTTTGCTAGAAAGCTTGGTTTGTTGTTCCGACGATGGTTTTACCTGTAGAGCTTTGATGAAGATCTTTGATGATATGCATAAGTGGTGTTGATGTGGCTTATAGTGTAGATTCAGGATGTTGATGGTGATCATGTTTGAGACTTGGTTGATTGGGATCAATGCTTTAGTGTGTGGACCTAAATTGGGTCTCGATGTATCTAGGTTATGGACCGACTTAATGTAATGTGTGGATTGGACCTCTTGATGTGTTTTCAAGATGTCTTATGGGTTGGATATTATTTGTTTGGTCTCTAGCCAACATGTTTTGTAATTATGTAATTGTTTTATTGTCTGGTGGCCGACCTGATTGTTTATGGTCGGGGATTTGTATATATGATGTAAGATCTCATTGTAGATCATCAATGGTATGAGATATGGATATGTAAGAAGTGAATAATGTAATAATCATTCATGCAGAGGATTTGGTCGATCATTGGTGATCAATTTGGGTTTATGTAAGAGGATTTACTCCTCCGATATTGAGCTTAACCAGAACTATACTCAGGCATAGGAGATGCTATCCTTGTAGTTTATTCATTTCTTTGGATTGTAGTTTGGATTTCTATGTAGTCAGTGAGACTCCTTTTGTTATGAATAGTGTGCTCTAGGCTGTTGTCCTTCTTGCATGTGCAAGCCCCTCAATTGTAATTTACATACTTGCTGCAGAAGTATTATTTGATTGTGGGTAGGCTTCCCACCGTGGTTTTTCTCTTTACCGGGTTTTCCACGTATAAATATTGGTGTCATGTGGATGGTATTTATTCTTTGGTTATTGTTTATGCTTAATTGGTTTATCTACTATTTTGGTATTTGGTTTATGCATTCTGGTATTGATCTTTTGAGTTCTAGTATTAAAGTTTTAATTGCTTAAGGTTTCGGTAATATGGTGACAACTGATTCACCCCCCTTTCTCAGTTCTCTTCCAGTTATTTGAACTGTCTAACAACATATGCTTGTGATGGAAGACAAATCATTCAAATTATGTGAATTATTGAGATAATTGTTTCTAGAAAATATTAAGATGTCAAAAGACTAGGATTATCCCTTCTAGTTTGGTTCATTGCTTTTGTGTTTGGTCATGTATTTTCTAGGATCTTTTTTAGCAAAATAAATGTTATATGGGAAAATCTACTATCTCGGTTGCAAGGCAAATATTTAGATATTTGAATAGTTTAGATAGTAAAGAGGAAGCATGCAATACATATTTCAAATCTCTCCTGGACATATGGAGTGTCGGTTTGATATCCCCTGTTTCTAGTTTTGGAGGTTCTTCCTTTAGAAAGAGGAAAAGAAAGAAATCTATTTCTATGATTTTTTGGAGTCAAAGAAAAACAAGAAGGATCTGAAAAAGGAAGATATTGTTGTAATTAAGGATCTAGAGTCTTCTGGAGAGATGGTTGGTGCATAGCAGGAAGCTAAAGAATCCGATGATGTATCTAATTTGTTGGAGTTAGTTGGTAGCTTTGATGGAATCAAGAAAATCGACAAGATATGGTTGACTTCAATTGAGTCAGATAGAATTGAAAGTGTTTTGATGAATCACTTGTTTGGAATAGCATCGGTATTAAGGATATTAGAAATTTTCTTCCAAAATTCTCTGAGTAAAATCCTTAAGGAGAAGTTATCTGAGAAATTAGTTGAGGCTAGAGTTCCCGAGGAGAAAGGAATTGATGTGCAGAATCTGATGAATGAGTGTGTTGATGCATATAAATTTTTATTAGTGTGCATTGAAGAAATGAGAGATTGTATCCACAGTGCTAGCAGAGTGTACAAGTACTGTATCTCTTGGTTGGCATTTACGTTTAAGCACAAAGATAAAATTGATGCCATTAAAGATGAATTGAGTTCTTTAGGAAAATATTTTGATTTTTTGGATGATAAGGAAGGTGTGTAGAGGAAAAGAACAAATATGTTCAAGTTGAACTCTTACACCTGCAGAGGTAGAGGGAAGACTATTTAAAAATATTTTGGAAAGTAAAAGAGATTGTTGAGGCAAAGTTGGAGCATTGTTTAGCATTGCTTGGAAGTGCAGTTGAGTATGAGTAGAATCCATCTTCTCTAAATAGTTTCTCCCATGTTGTTGATCTATTAGTGGAGTGTAGGAGTCTTTTAGTTAGCATTAAATTGGCCATATATTCTTGGGAGATTATTCTTTCAAAACTAAAGGATAAATACAAGCTTATCTATCTGAAGAAGAGTAGTTGAAGGTTCTTTTGGTTTGGTACTCAGTTTTGACATTTTGCAGTCGTATAAACATTCTATTTTTCTTTCTTTTCTTT
Organism: Cryptomeria japonica; assembly: GCF_030272615.1. Taxonomy (NCBI): domain Eukaryota; kingdom Viridiplantae; phylum Streptophyta; class Pinopsida; order Cupressales; family Cupressaceae; genus Cryptomeria; species Cryptomeria japonica. Next base: position 622,798,737 of record NC_081411.1, read on the forward strand.
TTCATCAAAGGAATTATTTGTCCTTGATGTCAAGGGGGAGAAAGGAATGGTTTTTGGAATTAAGGAGATGTATGAGTTAGGAGGAGTTGAGTTATATGCAGATATGTTGTTGTATTTCACCATCAATGACAAAGGGGGAGATTGTTAGAATTGCATGAATATTGTTGTCATTGATGTCAAACTAGTTATTTGGTTTGGACTGGATAGTATATACAGTATATTAAGGTGAAACCATTTATCTGGTTTGGTTAGAAAGTTATACATGTTATTTGGTTTGATAAGGATGTTGTATGCAATTGGTATGTGCAGTTTTTGCTATGAGTGGGTGATGCACAGTTTGGTATTGCTATGGGATGTGATGCAATATGATGTAGTTGAGCTATTGGAGCTATTTTTGAAAGATACCTATTTCTAGAATTCTTAGTTATGGTTACATTGGTCTTGGTATCAATTATGTGTTTCAGTATTAGCTATTTTGGTCATGATAGTTGTATCTCTTCATGTCTCATGGTTTGATATCCTTGTTGTGTGTGGAATCTATATTTTGGAGTTTGGAAATGTTATGCTTGAGTTATGTGTTAATGTGTTAGTATCTATGGGTCTGGATGACCCTGTCCCATTCTAGTAATTAAGGTATATGCATCGATAAATGAATTATAAGAAAGGAATCATGTAGAATTCTTGTGGAAGCCGACTTGGTTATCATGTTTACATTAAGGGCTTTATTGGATAGCATGTTGAGCTTGGCTAACACATTATCCTACTATGTCAGGTGTCTAGCATATATATAAGAGTATGTGATATGAGAAAGAAACAAGAGTGTGATATGTGTATGGTGTGTGGAAGTAGTGAAATAGATATAGCAGCAAAGATAGTGAGAAGTTTGAGCTGTGGATAGTGAAGGCAGCTGCTGCAGATTCAGTATTGTAGTGTTGCAGTAATCCTTCACCAGATCTATTGCAAATTTTTAAGGATAGTTGTATAGAGATCCTTCACTAGATCTACTGTAGAGTTTGAGAATTGTGATTTGAGCTTAGCTTGGAACTGATCTCATGCACGTGGAGATGCAATCCTCTTTAGTTCAATCATACTTGTTGCAATGAGCATTCTAGCTATAAGCAGCTTTTGTAACTTACAATGAGCATTCCGATAGTGAGCCATCTTTGTAATATGGCAGTGAGCCACCCCTTTTGTAAAAACCCATATATCTAGTTATATTCTCTTGAGACTTAACACTCTTCGTGGTTTTTCCCATTTGGATTTTCCATGTATAAAATATAGTGTTCCTTTGTGGCTATATTTTTCATGTTTATTCAACATCTTCTATTTCATGTGTGGTAGGCATAATTGATGTGCTATCATCAAAAGGTTTGAATTTGGTGAAAGTTTTAAAATCTATGGGAATAATGATTCATCCCCCCTCTTAGTATTTTGATCCCTTTAACCAATTCAATAGGTAGTAGATTGTAGTGTTAGAAATTGACACCCTATTGGTTGGTTTCACTATGTTCTAATTAATTAAAAAATAGGTTTTCAGGACCCAAAACCTTTACAACATAGCTAGAGAAAAAGCACCGAGAAGAACCATACAAAAGAGACCACAAACATAAAGACTGGCCAAAAGGCCAGTGAATAGAAAGAACAGCTTAACAAAAAAACAACAAAGAAACAGGGAAGGTGCTACATAGCAATTTTCTTTAGCAGATCCTCTACCTTTGTCACCAGCTCGTTTCACTATGTTGTCATTGATGGCAACATGATTTTGTGTTTCATATGGCGTACTGACAGGCATTTCACAGATTCTACACCAGCACCGACACTGACATGTCAGAAGGATTTCTTTGGTCACCGGCAATACAGGCCGACATGGTATAGAAAAGGTTATTAGTATTGGAGGCCGAAATATCTTGGATCCGACATTGACAATTTGTTTTAATGTTTATACATTTGTGATATCGGGCCGACATATAATTTGATATTGTATATATCTTTGTAAGCCAACATAAGGCATAAATTTGTTTAGGGTATATAGGGAAACTTAATTAGATCATTTTGATAGTATAAGGATATGGATCTAATGGATGATGATGCGAATGTAATGCAAAATTACTCAGAGAGATTATGCATGTGAGGAATTTATTATAAGGGTTATTACTGTAAAGGGTTTAGGGTTTTAGACTAGAATAGACAAAGCTTCAACTGAAACTATTTTCTAGCATAGAAGATGCTATCTTAGTAGTTCACACCTCTGGATTGTTGTTTGGAATTTTATGTAGTCAGTGAGGCTCCTATTGTGATTGAGCAGTGTGCTCTAGGATGTAAGCCTTCCTACAAGTGCAGGACCATCATATTTTGTAATATCTCTTCATATGGACAGTGGATTGATATTGTGGGTCACAAATCCCATTGTAGTTTTTCCTCATTGAGGTTTTCCACGTATAAATCTATGTTATGGTTCTCATTTATGTGTTTGGGTTATTGTTTGATTTACTTCTTTCAATTCTGTTTATACCAGTATACCAGTTGGTGTATGAATGTTTTGTTAAGGCTAAAATCTACTATTTTGGTATAACACTGATCCACCCCCCCTCTCAGTGTTATTGGTCACCAACAATTGGTATTAGATCCTTGTGCCTTAGAGGAAGTTTAATAGCTTGAGGAAGATCTTGAAATCGAAAATATTGAATATGGATTTGGAGAAGCAACTTGAGATGGCACTTGAAGATCATGATGTTGAAAGGTTGAAGAACTTAAAGCTACAAGATGAATTGAATTCTACTAAGGAATTAATTCTTGTCCTACAAGAGAGGCTATCATTTGTTCAAGCTAGGAGGAAGGAACTTTTGCAAAATCAAGATGATGAAGAGAAAAATGCACTTAAGGAATAATGTTAGAAATTGAGTCAGGAGAACATGGTTATGAAGAATGAAATGAAAGTTATAACTATGAGGATGTCTAAAGAGATTGAGGACAGAAAGAAAAAAGAAGAAAATCTTGTTGTGTCCCTGAAGAACAAGTTTGAAGAATGTGGTAGGTTGGTTCATAAAAATGATATGTTGAGAAATGATTTGGTACAATCCTAGAGAAATGAGCAAGAGCTTGAGAGACCAATTATAATACTAAGAGAAGATCAAACTGCTGCAAGTAAGTATAAAGAAAAATTCAAGATCAGCTCAGCACAACTTGATGAGTTATTCAAGAGACAGAGGCAGATTGGAGACTCTAGTGGACTTGGATTTGAGCAAGGATAGAGTTTTGGTACTGCTAATGAAGATCAAAAACATAAGGCACCGGTAAGGCAATTCAATGCTTATAAATTCAACGGTTGATGTTTTATTTGCAATAGATTTGGTCACATGGCTAGGCAATGTAGAAACAGAGAAAATCAAAACCCTGATTCTGCTCCCGGTAAATGTTCTAAATGCAATAAAATTGGTCATAAGACAAAAGATTACAGAATGAATATTAAATGCTATGATTGTGGAAAATTTGGGCATATGGCTAATCAGTGTAGGTCAAGCAATCTCACCAGTTTTAGAAAATCAATTCAAAAGAACAATGTTACATGTTATGCATGTAATGAAATTGGACATATTTCTAAGTTATATAGAAGAAGAAATCCATCAGTTAGTAATGGAGGATCAAATGAAAAAGGGAAAGAGAAGGCTAGTGAAATCTAGCAAGATCATACTCAGAGATGCGTTAGGAAGATGAAAGAACAATCATCTAATGGTAATGTCCTGGATACCTATCCGATAGAAGAGGCTACTCCTGCACCGATAGTGAGCTCATCTGGTAACTAAGGTAGAAGCCTTAGGGGTAGACAAAATTAATGAAGATGCTGCATATGCCCTGGGAAGAGGTTTTGGAAGATGTTCCAGATATTGGAGAGGATTCTCCAGCATGGATATGTTCCGAGTGAGATCCTGTATCTTTCACCAACAATCATTTATATCCATGAAAGATTAGGGTTTTTCTCGAAGAATAAAAGGTCGAATACACTTCATTGTTAATCACCCAACATTCAAAGTGATTTCAGAGCGATTCAAAGAAACTAAGTGCAATCAGAGGATATTCAGAGGCAATCAGATTTCTTCTTGAGTGATTTCACAGATGTTTGGAAGAATTTGTTGAAGATTTTCACTGAGAGCAATATTTATCTTTAAACATGGAAGCGAGATAATCTTCTATTCCTATTTTTGTGCAAACCAAACTATAGTGGAGGTAAAGGACCACCCCAAACCAATTTTCAAGTGGTATCCACATGTGACTACCCAAGAAGATTCGGTTGGAGAATTTTCTCATGTTCTAGAGGGAGTTGTGTATGTAAAGGATGTTAGGGCATATATTCACTATCATATACAGGACTTAGGAACTTCAGAGATCAAGGGAATATATATGAGTGAGCTAATGGGAGAATCTAGAAGGATAAAACCGACATATAAACATATTGAAGAACTAGGGTTTACAAACATTTTGGATATTCTAGTGTTTGAGGATGAGATAATTAGATATGTACTAAGCAAAGTACATGGGGAATTTATATGGCTGGACAGACCTTACAAAATCAGTAAGGAAGCCATCTGGGCAATTACTAGTTTGTCATCGGTAGGGAAACATCTAGATAAGAAAGTTTCAAATGACTTTGTGAGGAAGATCACTGACACTACATCTGACAAGAGATCCATGGAAGTGAGCACCATCACCGACACAAACATTAAATTTGGTAGTATGATTATTGGATATAAGGTAACTCAGTCAAATCGACTGAATTTTGTTTCTAGTTCATGCATTTTGGCTGCATATAAAATGATGAGAGACAATGTAAAGTTAGATCTTTGCGGTTGGATGCTTGATGAGTTGTTAATCAACTTAGGAAAGATTAAGGGTGAAAAGAAGGGCACTTTCTGGTATCAAAATTTGTTAGTCTACTTGATGCTATATTTTTTGAATGATACACCCAGTTCTGGTAGGAAACAATGGGCTTTTGACATTCTAATAGGAAGACAATTAACACAATCAATTTTTGCATTAGGAAGCCAGAGAGATAATAAGATATGGGGGTATTTTAAGGCATTTCAAAGATCTATGAGGTCTAGGGTAAGGGTACCTAGCATATAGTAGAGAAATATTCTACCGACATTTACTTCATGGTAAAGAAGGATGAGAATCTCATGGAAGTAGTTAAGCCCTGAAAGATTTGGATTGAGGAAATGGGCTATGAGGTGGATGCACAGATTCTTGATGCCTACGCAAAAATAATAATTGATTCACCAATAGATGAGGTAGAGAAGCCATGTGGAACTACAGAACAAAATACTCTAGAGGTTGAAACAGAGTTCAACCAGAAGAAAAGGGAGAAACAAGAAGGAAAAGCAAGTAAATTTGTACAAAAGATCTCAAAGGACACAAAGGCACTAATTGATGTTGTCCCGGATAAAGGTAGGAAGAGGAAGGATCCGTAAGTTCATATCGAACCTGTTACTGCTGAATTTGAATCAGAGGATGACACTTCGTTAGCATTCAAGAGGGTTGTTAGGAAGAAACTGGAGGAAACAAAAGTGGAAGCAAAGAAGCAACCGATTAGGAAGGTCACAATCACACCACCAACATAGAAGTAAGCACCTAAAGCTACACCTATAGCTGCATCTGGTACTGTCAAGAGGAAGAAGAAGAGTGACATTGATTTAGCAATTGAGACTAGTAATGTAACTATCATACCACCTAAAACTTGTCCAGAAATTGTAGAAGAAATTACTAAAGATGGCATGTTGAAGAATGTTAAATTTTATTATGAAAACTTAGAGGATGATGAATAAAGAGAGGTAGAGGAAGTAGTCATGTTATACTTAGATATCTATAAGAAAGCCTTAATGGAGATAGAAAGTCAAATAGTGGATGAGTTATATAACATGTTGGATGCTAGAAGATTATCTTCTATGCAAGAGGATAAACACATTAAAATGCAAGAACTATTAGCTATCTATGTTACTATAACTCTAGATGAAATGGATAAGACAATTGAGGTGGCAGACACAAAGGTCTTCAATAGAAAACATAGGATAACTATCTTGATGCTAGGGAGAGTGAATGAAGTAATAAAGGAAACTCAGAAGGCATGGATCAAATTTTTGGGAGAACACAGAGGATTCTTTACTTCACCGGAGACCAAGATAGATACTATAGATACCCCGGTTGAAGGGAAAGGAAAAGGGATTATGGGTACTTCACCCTCAGTTTTGAAAAATATTAAGATAGTGGAAGTTGAGCCACTAGTAAATATAGATGTACAGACAAATACTAAGACAACAGTTAATACAAAGAATGAACAAAATAACATTGTACAAGATACTAACATTGAGGACAGTTGTCCTCTAGATACAAATGTATAGGTTGAGGATATTGTTCCTACAGAGGAACTAGCAGTTACACAGACTACACCAAGTGGCGAAGCCACAAGTTTGAGTGAGAAGGTAATAAAGGATAAATCATCAGAGGACAAAATAGGGGAATCTGATAGGGTACCAGTTGTTGGCCCATCATTATTGACGATTGACACTTCTCAGGTAGAAAAGAAAACCATCACAGAAATGAGTCCCTTTGAACTAATGATGATGGCTTCTCAAAAACTGATGAAGCAGGGAACCATAGACAAGGGGATTATAGATCATTCAATCATTGTTCTACATAGAATGGTCCTGGAGTGTAAGATTGAAAATGAAGCGATCCCTTCCAGAAAGCTTAAGGTAATCACTGAGCACATATCAAAAGACTTTCAATCCTTATAGAAAATCTCTAACTGACAAGCATTAGAAAGATTTACTCATGCTAAGAGAGTTGGTTTTGATCAGGTAATTGAGACAGAGAAGAAAAAGATTCAGGAGAAGCTAATTCTAATAGAAAATTCTTTGAAATAATGCACAAATATATATAGGGTGTGTTGCAATACTGAAATAATTACAACAAATGTAGATAAAAAGATAAAAGAGATATAGGAGAAAATTGCTAGTATTGCTAACTCTTTTGATGGATTAATTTCATTGACTACATCAATTGATGGTTGAATTTTGATTTTGGAGAATCAAATTTCTACTCTTGAGAAGGAAAGAGATAAAATAATTCAGAGAGCCAGAAGTCTAAGAGGCTTGGTGCATCCAAGATTGGATTCACTCTGTGTGCATAAGATGATTGCATGCATATGCTGGGAAATCCCACACCAGCAAAGGTAAATGAGAAAGAATCTTTTGCACATTTATTGAGTGGTCTTGTATCTAATCTTTTGCACATTTATTGAGTGGTCTTGTATCTATTTCCGACACATTCAAGACTGGCTAGGATACTGATGTGGAGTTACTGGAGAAAGCTTATCCAAAAATTTTGAAATTGGTCAAGCTCCGGTAAGATATTTTTGGAGGTATTCAGTGTATAGTTCATATTCTTTGACATTCGTTTTACATTTTTTTTGGGCATTGATGTCAAAGGGGGAGTAGTATAGATGTGAAAAAGAATTAAAGGGGTTGCATACATTAGGGGGAGTTATAGAGTTTTGGAGTTTTTGGAGATATGGAGTATTTTGCATATTCAGCTCAGGGGGAGCAGGGCAAGATGAAACCGACAGATGAAACCTTGATCATTTTTCACATGAGTGTTGCCATCAATTCCAGAGGGGGATGTTGGGACCTATAAAATCTTGAGGGTTTAGGGTTTTTTCTTTTTCTTGAAAACATTTAGAAAATTAAAACTTTGTAGCACATTGTTGTAATTCCTATTGAACTTGAACCCTTGAACCTTTTTGGTTCAAGGTTCAACCGTTTCTCTTGTGTGAGTCGTGGCTTTGTAATATTTTTTAATAAGCAAGTGAGAATGTGTTAAGTTAGTTTTGAACCATTTGCAAAGCGGTTCAAGGTTCATGGTTCAAAATGTCCCTTTCTTTTGTTAAAGGCCTTTGCTTGTTACCTTTTTCCACTTAAGCAGAAGGGTTTGTGTGTCATCAAGAGGGGGCCCCTTTTAAGTCTAGGCTTGGGCGGGTTCTGATAAATTTTAATTTTGCCTAAGTCTTATGTCTTTTCCTATGTATCTGTCGGACTTCCTAATGATCGAGCAGGTTCCTATTGATCTCGCGGTTGTCGCTATATCACAACCCAAAAGTGCTCGATGGTTACTTGCCACACCATAGCGACTAAGTGGTGGGACCCATGAGAAAGGTGTGGAGCACAGAAATTCCAAGAAGATTGGAAGTTAGGTTTTCAGACTATCCCGATGACCCGATGGAAAGGGATAAGGTGAACCTTTTATCCCACATCGGCTGTGTGGAGGAGCATTTTTGTATTTAAAGGCAAAGCCCCACACTTATTAAGTGTCAAAGCTTATGAGATTTTGGCAAGGTGGAAGCTCAGCCTAGTGGGCCCCCCACGTGCGCATGCATCTCATAGCGACCTAATTTTGTAGCAGAAGGGGAGATTAACCAGCCTACAAGTCTAAGAAGATTGGACAATGGTGCAATAGATCTGACGTCCATCGCTATACCACAACATGAAGGTGCTCAACTGTTAAAGGTCGTGACTTGGTGACAAACCACTAGCAGTGAACTATGGCCAGAAGTTAGTGCAACTAGTTAATGCAAATGGTTATGAAGAGGCTCATTTTGGTAGTTAGCAGAGGCCATGCTAAGGTGTCAGGATAAAGACCCTGAAGCCAATCAAGGAGTGCCACAAGGAAGACAGTTGGTGTGTCATCAAAATGAACATTGATGAGACCTTGGCTTTGATGGATCACTAAATGGACTCACCAAAGGAATCAGTTTCATCGATATGAAAGGTGTCAATGAAACTAGGGTTTCGATAAGACATGAAAACGGTTGGCCGAAGAGGAATTTTGGCTGAAAGAATGATGCCAAACAAACCAAACCAAGTGGTGGGTACAGTGGCATTGATGTGGCGGATGAGGCCACGCTCAAGTGGATTAGGTGGCGCCGAGGTGGACTCTGAGCTAATCATGAGGTTCCATGTGGTGACACACAGTTGATGAGGTGGAAGATCCAGTGGTAGCACAAGGAAGATAGGTGCAGTGTCATCAAAATGAACATCGATGAGACCTTGTCTTTGATAGATCACTAAATGGACTCACCGAAGGCATCAATTTCATCGACATGAAAGGTGTCGATGAAACTAGGGTTTTGATAAGACAAGAAAGAGGCTTGCCGAAGGGGAGGTTTGGCCAAAAGATTAAGGCCTAACAAACTAGATGACGTGGTAGTTGCGGTGGTGGTCTAGGTGGGCTCAAAGCAAACTAGGAAGTGAGACATGGCAGGCTCACAAGAGGAGAGAGTAGCCCAGGTGAATTAACCAGTGGGAAAATCAAGAAGGATTTGATGGTTGGATTGATGATCTGACGGTGGTCACCATGTCGCAATATAGAGTTGCGTGGTGTTTATTGGTCGCGACTTGGTGACTAAGCAGTGGGACCCAAAGAAAGAGAAGTTTGGAGGAATGATACACAATAGGCAGCTTGGAAAGGATCCAACGGTGGTTGCTGATCTGCTATGTGGAGATGCTTGATGAATAATTATTGCGGATCAGTGACAAAGGAAGAAATAATGAAGGGTGGGTCTGACTATGCTTGGGTGGCAGAATAGGTGGAGTCTAGAGGGACTCATGAGAAAACCAAGAGGTGACATGTGGCCGAGATCTACGAGGGTTAATTTTTGCCAAGATATAGATTTTTCAAATATCAGTGGATGGTTCTCGATCTGAGGAATCTGATTTTGCAGTCAAGTGCAACCCACGACAAATATTTTTGGGACAGTGACCTTAAGATCTTAGGGTTTATTCTTCAGTTAGAAATATTGGATTTTCTACAGGCCAAGTGTAGTAGCAGTTAAGTTTTTAACAGCCAGAGACCAAGTGGTGGGGCCTGTTTCGAAGCAGATTACTCAGGGAAGTTAAAAGGAAAGTTAGTTTCCCATGATCAGATGGCTATCACTATACTGCGATGGAAACTCATCCAAACTTTGAAGGCCGCAACTTGGCAACTAAAGGAAAAGTGCTTAGAGAGAAGGCCTCCTGATCTATTGGTGCCAAAGAGTTTAAATATTCAAAAGAAATATCGACAAAGCTATGCAAGTTGCATCTGACATTGCTTCAAGATGAAAATGGGTTGGTGAGAGGTATCTAGGAGATCTGCAGGGAGATATGTGAAGAACATAATGGTGCGCCACTCTGTGTTCTCTTCGGTAAAACCATCAATTCTCTGGCTCGAGATAATACACTGACATTATGAAGCTACTGGTTGTTGTAACAAATTTTGGGTAATAGGAACCTGCTCTTTTGGCCATCTTCCAAATGAATGCCCAGTGAATTAATGAAGCACTCATCCCAGAAAGAATGTTAGGTTTCTCCCTCAACTGCAATGGCACAGAAATATAACTTTTGCATTAAATGACTGTTAGGGCAAGATTATTCTTCTAGGTAGTCTGAAGCTTGTTGCATCCTGATTTCTATAAAAGGATACCAAGGCTACCTATAAATGGGACACAAATTTTTGTAGCTAAACTCTGGCAAAATTAATACAGGCCTTTGTCTTAGCAATTTTTGAGTCATATATGAAGTACTTGTAACCTTCTGACAAAGGAATGAAATATACAGTCCAGAGAATTTAAATTTAGATTTGTATTGTCTATATGTCATTGTACTAGTGTTCATTCCATTTAAGTAATCAAGGATTGCTTATTTGAATGATTTTCTAGGCATCTAATGAAGTTGTTTTGAGTCTTTTTCTTAAGGAGAAAAATATAAATACACTTTGAACAAAGTCATTGATATCAGTATTTCTGGTGTGGATTTGATGATGAAATCTAGTGTAGATTAGGACTTTGTGTATGTCAGGCATATTCAGATTTGATAGATCAGGAACTTGTGATTTGTGTACTAGTTTCTCTTGTGAGGTTGCAGTCTGTTGTAGATGACTCTGTTGCCCGGATAAGGAAGTAGTTTATCTATTGGTTTTTGTTGCATTTGTGATTCTTTTTTAAAAATTTCAAATCATTTTTCATTTAGGTTAGTTGTACTAGTAAGTAAGGAAAGTTTGCAGGAATTTACACTGGTGTTCTGCAAACCATTTTACTATTTTTTTGAGAAAATAGTCTTTAAAAGGGTTCACCTACCCAAGCTTTTATAAGCTTAAAGTGTAGGAGGTTTCCTAATTCTAGAACCTCATATTGTTGTCTTTATTTCAAACTTTTTTTTTCTCTTCCATTGCAGCACAAAGGCAGTAATATTTACTTTTAAAGAGAAGAAATAGAAGTTTTCAAAATGAAGAACAACAAAATTGGCGACTCTGGTGGGGACTAATCTAAAGACCTCTGGTTTAGATTGTTGAATCAGATTGTAAGTGATTTTTCTCCTTGATCTATCTCATAGCATCTTAGAATACCATTTACTTCTTTTCTAAGGATCAACAATTTGATTCTTAAGTGTCTTGTAAGTGATTCACTGTGTTAAATTATATATTTTATTCCCAAGAAATTGGGTGGTGACTCTGAAGTAAAAAAAAACTAATGTTCTTTTAGAAAAAACTCATAGTCACTTCACAAGGTTAGCAAGATGAATAGGAGAAGGAATACTAGGTCTTATATGAAGAAAAACCCACAAGAGAAGTTGCATGAAGGGTTATCTGAACTAGTCAAGAAGGGCTAGAGAGGAATTGTTATTCTTGAGTAGTCAAATCAATCATGGAAACATAAGAGTAATCAAACAGGTAAGTCTTCTGAGCATCCTGTATATGCAAGGTCTAATGCCTCTTCTCATGACTCTGACCATGATATTATGGGTTTTCATGCTGGCCTATTTGGTACTAATGATGATATCCAAACCTTTCACCAAAGATTGTCTAATACCAGAATTTGTGGGAGACATAGGCATAGCACAAGTAATAGAGCCAGTTCCATTCCCAAAACTATGGAAGGAAATATTATCCTACTTGATGTGGACTAGCTAAATGTGTCTAATTCAGAGGAAACCTTGCCAGACCAAAATGAAGTGTCTCAGAAGATTGAGGTTCTAAATCAGAGAGTACATACATTGATTGCCATAAGAAAAAATAAAGAAAAGGAAAAGGAGAATTAAACCAAAGCCAAACTCATTGAAATAGATAGGTTATTAAGACAAATTGTAGAGCTTGAGTTGTTTGCTCAAGTAGAACCTGTGAGTAAAGAGCAAGGTCTTGTTATTAGAGAAATCCTTGATCCTAAAATTCTTTCTGCACCTAAAGTTGTATCACAACCCAATAGGGAGGTCCATAGTGATCTCCAACCTACCAAACCCATTGTTGACAAAGGAAAATATAAAGTAGTGGAGAATAGATCTACGGGTCTAGTGTTAGGAAGTGTAGAAGGACCCCAAGGAATGATGTCACATGAGATTGAGGTAGAAAGGATAAGGAAAGAAAATGAAGACCTGCAAAGGGAGTTAGAAAAGGATGAAATAGAAGCACTTAATGCCAAGTTCAGGAGAAAGATACGATGCTTGAAAGCTCCTCCTATAAGTTTCCCACCTGTAGATCATAGTAATCCTACGTCCCAACATACTTCTACCTCTCTGTTGAACACTCAACCAATAATACAAACAAGTGCTATCCCACCCATTAATCAATCTAAAAATGCTTCCCCAAATAATTTTGCTATTCCTCCAAGTACAATTCCAGCAAATCAAACCAGTCATAGATTACCCCATAATCAAAGCCATCAAAATCTTAGAGTTGGTGGATCAGGCCCAAGGGTGAATACCGGAAACAACTTTATTGGAAATCAATTTCAAAGGAGACCGATAAATGTTGAGTTGTATAGGCCATTGTATTTTGATCTAATTCCAAGATATCCAAACTATGTCCCTATTGAAATGAGGGATAAACTCCAGAAGTTTGCTGGGAATAATGCTGTCAGTGCTGAAGAACATCTAAAATCTTTTGGTGACATGATTAATGACTATGAAATTGCACAAGAAGATGTCATCATGAAGTTGTTTGTGCAATCCTTGATTGAGGATGCTAGAGATTGGTACATAGGGTTACCAGTGGACAGTATAGGTTCTTGGAAAGAGTTCAAAAATTTCTTTCAAGAGAAATATGGAGACAAGACAAATGTGAGCTTCATGCTCAATGAATTTAACAACATCAGGAAATTTGATAATGAAGCCATCACATATTTTAATGCAAGGTTTCAAAAGGCAATGCATAGAATTTTCAAGTAATGAGGTTAGATGAAAATGTGTGTCTAACTACCTACTATAATGCATTTGACCCCAAAATGGCTTACATTCTCAGAGATAAGAACCCACATAGTTTAAGAGATGCTTTCAGAATTGCAATCAATGTAGAGAGTAATAGAAAAGCATCGAGTAAAGTGGGAAGAAGGACTGATGGAAGATTGTGGCAGGAACAAAAACCACAACAAAATAAATCCTCCAAAGAAGAGGATAAGATAGAGAAGTTAATGACTGCTATCAAGGATCTTACTTATAAAGTAAGTAAACCTAAGAAGCCTCACTACAACTGGCAAGACAAACCTGCTAGATTGCATGACATGCCATATAACACTGCATGGAAAGATGGAAAACATGTGCAAGATAGATCAAAAGGCACACAAAATTAGAATACACTTGATCCTTTGAAGGGAGGAAACGTACATAATGTGGAAAATATTGTTGGCATTTTGATGATGTTTTGATTGTCATTGATGGACACACACTTTCTTTATGTATGAGTTATGCTCAACCGGTAATTGTTCCAATCGGTATTGTGTATTATTGAATGTATAGTCTTTAGACTATCGATGTTTTGCAAAAAATGGTTTACCAGTCATAGATAGACTGAAGATCCCAAGCGGTATGAAGACCCTAAGCGGTTCGAGGATCTCAAGCAGTATGAAGGAAACAAGTGGTAGTTAACTTTTGATCGGAACACTACGATCTACTAGTCTTCATTTTTGACAATTGACAATCGGTAATCGGTATATTGTATTAACCAGTATTACTTTGTGATGAGTTATCATCCACCAACACTTTGGCGGTGTTTTTGTGTCGTGTTACCAAATGTGTCTAGATGCACTGTACCTAGGAACTTGTAGTCTAATTCTATTGGACTGACATGAAATCAGATTCCTTTATAAGGACATCATGTCTAGGGTTTGCATGTGAGATATAGAATTGAAATGGTTATTTGTGATCACTGAAGAGAAGATTAGGTCTATGTGAAGAGATAGAGTGTGGAGATATTGAAGACTGAAGTAATGCTGAAGTGCATTAGCAAGGAGCTGTCAAGAATCTAACTAAGTAGATTGTGCTATTAGCTAGATCATTCACTTGTCGATTACTAATATCTTGGACAAGTCTGAAACCCTTAACCGGGTAGGCCCAGCAAAGCCTTTGTAAATCCTCTAACAAGGTGGTTCACAACTGTGGATCTGAAATCCTTTAACAAGGTAGTCTTTAACAAGACTTATCTCCTAATAGAGATGTAGATTCCTAACAGGAACTATTCTGCTAAAGAATATTGTATGACCTTAACCAGTCTGACCTTAACCAATTCTGTTTCTATTCTGCAGATTGTTAATTGTGAGTTTTTGCTCACCGTGGTTTTTCCCATTTGGGTTTCCACATCAAATATCTTGTGTTATGGTGATTGTGCTTTTGTGGGTGAATGCTTTGTTTGCTATTTGGTTTGCATTTATCTTAACTGGTTTATTAGTAAATCTATTTCACCGGTTACCTGCTAAACTGTTTAAAAGATTGATTACAATATTTTTTGGTATACTAATTCACCCCCCCTCTTAGTATTCATTAATTGGTATCAGAGCCAACCTTTCTATAAGTGTAACTACTTGGAAGGAGATATGGGGGAATACAGTGTGAGGGAACTTACTCATCGTCTCACTAAGACTAAGAGAGCCTATGATGAACTCAAAGTCAAGTATAAAGTCTCTCTAGCCAAAAGAAGAGAGCATGCTGAGAAATTGATGGAACTCAATGAAAATAGCTCTTTTGATGAAGCAGACATGGATGCCCTAGTTGAAGAAGCTGAAAAAATGAATGAATCTAATGCCAACTTGAGAAGGGAGCTGGAAGGACTGACTATCAGAATGTGTCAAGAGCTTGAGAATAGAAGGAAAGATGAAGATCTGGTAAAAGACAAAGATCATGAGATCTCCAAGCTGAAGCAAGAAATTAGTACCCTTACCACTCATCTCCAGGAGAGTAAAGTGGAAAAAGAAGAAGTGTAAGGTGAACTAAACATGGCTATTTCTGAGAATGCAACCTTGATGGAATCCAATGCTGCTATTTCCAAGGAACTTGCTGAGTCAAAGGAGATACTTGCCAAATTCAATAAGAGTACTGCTAAGCTAGAGCAAAATCTAGAATTGGCAAAGCCAGTAAAGAATACCACTGGACTTGGTTTCTCTAGATATGAGGAAGGTGAGACCTTTGTAACAAAATCTGAAGCATCAAAGAAGAAACCGATATCCAAAGGAAAAGGTAAGCAAAAAATTAAACTTGTTAATTGTCTCAAAGAAGGACATATTGCCAATGTGTGTAGAAGCAAGGCCTACAACAATTTTCCTTATTTTCTAAACAATATGCCTAGATCCAATAGATTCAGTGGAAACTATTATGCATGCAACAAGTTTGGGCATAAAGCATTTGAATGTAGGTCAGTTTTGCACAACACTGGGAGATATTCTCCAAGAACTCAAGGATTTATTCTAGAACTTCCTATGAACCGAAATCCCAACTGGTACAATACCTATGACCATCGGTCAATTGGTTATCAAGCGACAACTAGTTGGAGAGAAACTTGTTTGATCAGTTGTGGTAGTGGTCACATCACTGCAACATGTAGAAGGAAGAATGGAAGTATGAATAACGAACCATGGAGAACACCTGGAATGGTATGCTATCATTACAACAAACCGAGACACACTGCTAGAACTTGCAGACTGAGAAAGAACCTATCGGATGATATACTGATCACTCCAGAAGGAAAGATTGATGTTGAAATTGTTCAAGTGGAAATGAATGAAAATTGGAAAAATAAATCTGAAGAAGAGTCACGGGATGAACCTGCTTCTGCACCTAGTGTGGAAGTCTCTGAACCAGCAAAATGAGCTTAAAAAAAAGCTTAGGGGAACATATCGGTGAAATATTTCAAACCCCCAGTTTATATCGGTAAAGGCCCTTATCGGTATATATTACCTATCAGAGGGCTGAAGATCTAAAGTGGTAAAAGGAAAAACTAGGGTTTGAACCCTAGCGGTGATGCATTTATTACAATCGGTGAGAGTTGTTTAAAAGGGGATTTTTGTCATCATTATCACTTATCTGTTTTTGAAAGAAGAATTTTTCAAGAGTAGAGCAACCAGAGCGATTTGTCTAGCAATTGACAAAATCTTGCAACCATCTTCAAGCAATGAGTGAAGAACTCTAAGCGGTGAACTTGGAACCGAAGTGGTGTTTTGTGCTCGACATTGGAAAACCTAAATTCCAGTTTGTGAAGGTATTTTCCAAAAGTCTTACTTATCATTTGATCATGGCTTCTGCATCACACTCTAGTTCTAGTGCACCTGTAGATTTAGCCAAATTTCTTCAAAAGAAAATAAAATACAATGTCGTATCTCAAATACCTGCCAAATTTATTGTTGAGGGAGATATTTTAGGGTATATAGACTATAAATTGGAAGACCTAGGATCCCTAGTGATTCATTCCTAGCTAAGTCTGTTCTATGGGGATGACAAGAAGATCAAACCTGAGTATAGTGTCCTTGAGAAGATGAAACTGCACAATGCGATATATTTTCTGGAAGAGTTCACAGAAGAACATATTCGCATCACCCTTAGCAGAGTACATGGTGACAAGATGTATCTCGAGTGGACCCATGACATCACACTAGAAGCAATTTATGCCATCACCGGTTTCTGCAATATTGGAGAGGTACCAGCTCTACGGAAGGTCACCAAAATTGAAATGACAAAGCTCACCGGTTCTGTGAGTGACCAACAGGCGATGATCGTCAACACCATCTTTGATGATCTGGTAAAATATGCTTGCATGGTGATTGGTTACCGGATATTTTGTGCTAGCAGGAATGAATTTTGTCCCTGTTGCAGTGAATGCTGCTTACAGAATGATCAAGGAAGACACTACATTTAACCTATGTACCTATCTATAGAAGCAATTGCTGTTGAATCTGAAGTCCATCAAATAGGACAATTCTCTAAGGTTAAGATTTGGCCAACTTTTGATTGGTTTATTTTTCTACTTTCAAGGTTATTTCCCTGGAGTAGGTGATGTCCAATGGTTTGTTGACCTACCAGTTTCTTGACAAATTAAGGAAAGTCTACAAGCAGTAGGAACTGGATATCCTAAAGTTCTTAATAAGTATTTTGATGAATTCAAGCGAAAAATGAACTAGAGAATGAGGATATCTGATGATATAGTGAAGAAATATGAAGATGACGTCTGCTTCACAATAAGGATAGATGAATGCATAATGGAAGTGGTGGAACCTAGAAAGGAAGTAGTTGAAACTATGGGGTATGAAGTGGTGAATGACATGTTGATCGAGTATGCCTCTACCCTACTTGCCTCACCATTGAATGCAAAGAAAAAAAGAACCGGTACCTATTTGGAGGGTCACATTGATTGAAGAATGAAAATAGAAAAAAGGGCAAAGCAATGCCATCGGTATCTGCACCGGTTACCTCTGCCAGTCTGAAAGTGACCAAGCAGTCACCAGCTAAGATGAAACTTGAGATTATTCTAGCAAAGGTATTTGAGAGGAAGCGGAAATCCAGGAATCACTCACTAGAGTTAGAGGACATAGAACTGAAGGCTGAAATAAAGAAATCAAAACAATCAAGCAAAAATACAAAGTCTACCGGTAATATACCAACAACTTCTGCACCGGTAAATATAGACATTTCTTCTTATAAGCCAATGACACATTGTCAGAGGACAATTAAGAACATTAGGAGGAAATTGCTTGATGATTTAAAAGAACATTTTGATGATTTTAATGATAATGAGAAAGAAGAGGTAGAACAAGAAGTCATTAAATACTTATGTATTAATGATCGGTCGCCATCTGAGATTATATCGGTTACACCAGATTCTTTGTATAATTCTTTAGATAATAAATGGCACATTTCCATTGAAAGAGAACAGGAGATCGGGGAGAAATTTTTTGCACAATACTTTCCTGATGCTTCAAATTCTGAATTATTTGAAATAATGGATAAGAATAAAGGCATCTTCTTCATGAGAAGGAGAAGACTTAGGCTACTAGAAGGTAAAAATTCTGAAATGGAAAAGGACACACATATACATGATAAAGTTTTTGAAATACACTGGGTAGCTGAAGCCACTAAGAAGACTGAACAAGAACCTGACCTATCATCAGGCAAACCAAATGAGGTATTTGACAGTCAAGGAGAAAGAGTGACAAAACAAATTGATCCTATTGATTTTGATGCATTAGGTATTGAGGATGTCACTCCTGACAAATAACAAGTTGAGAAAAAGAAACAAGACAAAGAGAAAGCGGAGAAAGAGCAAGAGGAAAAAGCAAGGCAAGAAGAAATCAAGAGGAAAGAGTCAGAGAAAAAGAAAGAGGAAGACAAGAGAAAAGAGGAAGAGAAAAAGAAAGAGGAAGATAAGAGAAAAGAGGTAGAGAATAAGAAAGAGGAAGAAAAGAAGAAAGAGGAAGAGAAGAAGAGAGAAGAAGAGAAGAGAAAAGAAGAAGAGAAGAAGAAAGAAGAAGACAAGAGGAAGGAAGAAGAAAGGAAGAAAGAGTAAGAGAAGAAAAAAACAAGAAGAGGAGCAAAAGAAGAAAGAAGAGGATAAGAAAAGAGCATAAGAGGAGAAGGAAGCAGAGAAGAACAAACAAGTGAAGATCAAAACAAAAGAAGGAGGGTGGACTCCTAAGGCAACCGGTGATCAAACCAAATAGGTTGATGCCACCAGTCCTATTGATCTAACTCTTGCAAGTCTGACTCAATCAACAGATGAGTCTGAGCTACTTCGAGGCATCAAACTTGCATAGGAGAGACTGGAAGAACTACAAAGGAAGAAAGAATAGGATGTCATACAAATTGTGGTTGACACCCTTACCTGTCTAATTCCTAGTACCAACCTCCCTAGTACCGATTCCTCTCTATCCAAGCTCAAACTTCTCTGTACCATAGTGGAGGACTAGGTACAATGCTTGGAAGATGTTGCTAAAGAAACTGCAAAGAAGAACCATGAAAAGGCACTCAATACTGCCTTAGTCAAGTAAATGAATGAGCTCCAGACACAACTACTGAAACAACATAATGATATCAGTGTTGCTATGGATGAGGGAAAATTACTTTTGAGTAAAATCTGCCAACCACATCTGTTTTGTGACGATGTGTTTAAACAGAAAGCTCAACTCCAATCAGAGTTACAGGCATATATCAGCAATTTCAAGATGCCATATGACTTATTCACTACATATGGATAAATAGTTCATCATTTTTAGTGTCAAACTGCCAAGATGGACTTAGAGATCAGGAACCGGACTCAAGATTTGTAGGAGCTTCAACTACTCCTATTGCCAAGACTATAGATTCTTTAGAAATGTTTTCTCAACTTGGAAGCCATCAGGGTAACTCAAGAGCTGAGTACCATCGATGCAATGGAAGAACTGGCATTCCAGATGAAGACTGAAAGTGAGGTTTCTACCTCATTACTTGAGTCATGGATATTGGACATGAAAAATTTTGTGCAGAACTTTAAATCTATTTTTGAGAAATTTCATTCCTTATTGTCATGAACATCTACTCTGTGTTATTTTATAAAAAGGAGAGTTTGTGTTACTTTGTCATTGTTGGAAAAGGGGGAGTAGTGTACATTAAAATTTTGGTGAATGTTACCACTTCATGCACTTACTTGTAATTTTTGCAAAGGGAGTAGTGTATATGCTTAGGGGGAGTAATTTTGATTGTAGCATCTTTTGTGTTATTATTGTAAAGCACTTAGATGTCAAAATTTTCCTAAGTGTTGCCATCAATGCCAAAGGGGGAGATTTTTGGCATTTTGATGATGTTTTGATTGTTATTGATGGACACACACTTTCTTAATGTATGAGTTATGCTCAACTGGTAATTTTTCCAACTGGTATTTTGTATTATTGAATGTATAGTCTTTAGACTATCGATGTTTTGTAGAAAATGGTTTACCGGTCATAGATAGACTGAATATCCCAAGCGGTATGAATACCCTAAGTAGTTTGAGGATCTCAAGAGGTACGAAGGAAACAAGCGGTAGTTAAATTTTGATCAGAACACTATGATCTACCAGTCTTCATTTTTGACAACCGGTAATTGGTATATTGTATTAACCAGTATTACTTTGTGATGAGTTACCAACCGGTATTACTATAATGTGTAAAGAGTTATCATCCATCGACACTTTGGCAGTGTTTTTGTGTCATGTTACCAAATGTGTCTAGATGCACTATGCCTAGGAACTTGTAGTCTAATTCTATTGGACCGACATGAAATCAGATTCCTTTATAAGGACATCATGTCTAGGGTTTGCATGTGAGATGTGTAATATAGAATTGAAATGGTTATGTGGGATCATTGAAGAGAAGATTAGGTCTATGTGAAGAGATAGAGTGTGGAGATATTGAAGATTGAAGTAATGCTAAAATGCATTAGCAAGGAGTTGTCAAGGATCTAATTAAGCAGACTATGCTATTAGCTAGATCATTCACTTGTTGATTACTAATATCTTGGACAAGTATAAAACCCTTAACCGGGTAGGCCTAGAAAAGCCTTTGTAAATCCTCTAACAAGGTGGTTCACAACTGTGGATCTAAAATCCTATAACAAGGTAGTCTTTAACAAAACTTATCTCCTAACAGAGATCTAGATTCCTAATAGGATCTGTTCTAGTGAAAAACATTGTATGACCTTAACCGATCTGACCTTAATCGGTCTAGTTTCTATTCTGCAGATAGTTACTTGTGAGTTTTTTCTCACCGTGGTTTTTCCAATTTGGTTTTCCACATCAAATATCTTGTGTTATGGTGATTGTGCTTTTGTGGGTGAGTGCTTTGTTTTCTATTTGGTTTGCATTTATCTTAACCAGTTTATTAGTGAATTTGTTTCATCAGTTAATTGCTAAACTATTTAAAAAATTGACTACAATATTTTTTGGTATACTAATTCACCCCCCTCTCTTAGTATTAATCAAATACCTCATGGTGTATGGCATGTGATGGGCCACATTCCCCCTATCAGTGTGTTTTAGCTCAAGCTCTAGATGAGTCCATGAGAAGTGAGGATGAACCTGCAGTTAATATGTTTGAGTATACCATGGAAATTGATTGTGAGTCTTCAGAGGATGAAGTAAGTGAATATAATGTCTCAAGAAGCAATGCAAATTGCCAAGAGAAATCGACAATTGATTGACATCCCACTTTGAATGTAGTCACAATAGAAGATCAAGAGATTCATCTTAGAAGGCCTAGTGAGGAGGAAGACAATAATCTCACTAAGGCTGCAATAGCTAAAGCTAAGCATAACTATAATCTGAGAAGCAACAAAGATGATGGAAGTCAAGGTATTCTTGGTTCTCTATTTTTTAAAGAAACCTCTTCTAAGAAGTCCACTAAGGACAAAAATTCTATCCAAGATAGTCAGGCTAAGGGTGATCAGTCAAGTAGTTCAGCGAAACTGGGTATTGCTAATCATCTTAATGTAGGGCAGAAACCACTGGTGGAAAGAGAACAAGTCACCAGAAGGAAAAAAAGGTTAAAACACATGTTGAGTCTAATGTTAAAACTGCTTTTGATATGACTCAAGCTTTAACACATATGAAGGTTTCAGTACATTTGATAGAGTTGTTGAAAATAAATCAACATAGAGAGGCTACTTTTTATTTGATTTCAAGTATATCAGATGGAGATGCTTCTTCTAAAAGGGGAAATGCAAAGGATGAGAAGGATCAAGAACAAGGGGTCCTAGAAGTTTATGTTGTCACCACTATTAATCAGGAACCATCTCAGATAGATCCCTTTTATGTCACACTGTTAGTAAATAAAAGATTGATAAAAAATTACATGATAGACTCTGGTGCAGTTGCTAATGTGATGCCTTATGGGGTTATGAAAGAGCTAGGTTTGTCAGTAAACACTTCATATGGGAGGTGTTATGCCATGGATAATAGAGAAGTTCCTATTGTGGGTACTATGAGAGATGTAGAAGTAAAAATAGCAGCTTTCTCTAAAACTACTTATAAAATGGATGTAATTGTTACGGAAACCAAGCCACATTATGGAATACTTCTATCTAGACAGTGGGCTATTGCTGTTGGAGGACATCCTCAGGTGGATTTGTCATATGCAACTATCCCAGTGAATGGGAATTCTATAAAATTGTACAGAGAACCACGTGCCCCAGTGGTTATTGAAAAAATCGGCCCAAACATGCTTAATTGCATGATTGATGTGGATCTTGATAACTTCAGGATTGAACCCATTCAACCTCAGTTGAAGAATGATGATCCTATTGTTGATGAACTAGGATCACAACAAGAAGGCCTATGACAGATGTACTTTGATGGAGATTTGTCTAAGGAAGGGTCGAGAGAGGGAGTGCTATTTGTTTTCCCATCAGGTATTACCTTCAAGTATTCTTTTATGTTAGCATTCCAATGTACAAACAATACAACCAAGTATGAAGCTCAGTTATTAGGTTTAGAAATTTCTAAAAGACATGGGATCAAGTTGTTAAGGGTTAATGGAGACTCTGAACTTGTAGTGTCTTAGATAAGGTCCAGATATGCATCTAAAAATGACAACTTAAAAAGGTACAAGCATGTTGTTTTGGATGTCATTGAACACTTTGATGCATTTTCCATTGATTAGATTGAAAGTGTTATCACTGCTTAAAAAATGGGTTTTCCTTTCCCATAATCGGCCAAGTTTTTGAAATCTTGAGTTAGACATGCTATCAATTGCTTCAGCTCTGTGTTAGGTCCTAGGGGTTTAGGGTTTTAATTTTAAATCGTTCAATGTTTTATCAAAAAACCCTCTGGTTTCTATTCCTTCGTTACTTTATCCACTTAAGTAATGGGTTTTGGGGTTGTGAGAGGTGTCCCCCCCTTGTCATTTGCCTAGGCGGTTGTCGAATTAATTGAAAAATTTATGCCTTATGTATTTTCTTCCTAATGTTGTCGGGCCCAGTAAGTTGTGCGCAACTCTCAGGTGGATCTATGGTTTTCTCTATTTCGTTAGGCAAAGTTGTGTGTGGTTTAAGACTCATGAAATGGTGAAAAGGAAATGCATTCTAAATGGCACTTTTGGTCTGGTTTAAAGAGGCTTCATCTCATCCAAGATCCAATGGCTGGCATTATTTTATAGCCTGAACTTGCAAGTGAAATACCTTTCACAAAATGGTGAAAGAGTTTGGTGGAACCCTGCAGCGAAGACTATCTAAGTAACTAAAAAGTGATCAAGTCCAATCTGATCCAACGGTTCGCACTATTTTGCAGGATGAAAATGCTCGACAGTTAGCTTTCGTGAAGTAGCGAAATGACATGGCACTCCAAGTAGACGGTCCAGCTGGTCTAGAGATTGAGTAAGATGATGGCACGTGATAGAGACCACAATAGTCAACAAGGCGAGTCTAAGGGTTAAAAGGTGGGTCCCAGAGGTGAGTCATGCCACGGGATAGGAAGTGACCTGGCTGATATAGGTGGCAAGGATGAGGTGGAACCTAGTGTTTTTTCCCAGCAAATGAAAGACTGACATGTCAGTTTGAAAGTGACTAGATGCCAGGTGTTTGAAGTTGAGTTAGAGGGCCCACATCTACTAGATTCAATTAAGATTGTTAAGTATCGAGCAAGTCAAAAATAATCTAACGGCCTGCATGAATTCACAAAGGTAAAGTGCTCATGTTTTATGCCCTACGAAATGGCGAAAAGGTTTTTCGTCCCCAAAGATAGATAAAGCATGAGGTTAAAGGAGGATCAACTCCATTTTGATCCAACGACTGGCGTTATTTCATGGTTATGAACCAACCGAAGGATATGCTTCACAAAATGGCGAAAAGAAGAGAGGGTATCCAGGTGTCATGCTAGATGGTGATGTGTCCATGGACACATGGTTTCAAAAGAAGTTGAGGGCCCACCAAGGTGTAACCGGTGGTATAAGGGAGAGACACATGGTTGACGTTGAACTAGGCTTAAAAGGTTCTCTAAAGCTAATGGTTGAGTGCCACGTGGTAGTCAGTAACCAATGAGAAAGTGGCGTAAGTAAAGCAAGCATAAAGGTCTCCCTTAAAGGATGGTCATCTCTGATCTGATCCAACGCTTCGTGTTGTTTCGTGGCCCGAAGCTGAAAGCTATTTAAGCTTCACAAAATAGCGAAAGACCGCTAGCAGTCAAGGTAGAGGCATGGTTAATGAAGGAGTCGACGGTTTCAGTGAGAGTTAAACGCTGAGCAGTTAGAGTTCCATCTAACGTCTAGTGCGGCTTCACGAAGGAGAAGTCCTCGAAGGATAAAGCCCATGAAATGGCGAAAAGGAGGTGGGGCCCAACACGAAGGCAAGTCTATTAAGTCAGTATAAAGGCCGATCAAGTTTCTTTTGATTGGACAGTTGGTGTGATTTTGTTTAACGAAATTGTTTGAAGGTTATGCTTCGTGAAACAATGAAAGAGTGAAAGGAAAGAATGTGCAGGAATGTTGTGACCCGTTGGAGCGAAAAATTTGAATTCTCTCAGGAATTCAATTCTGAAGGGACTACCGAAGCATGCGGTATCAATGTCGAAGTTAAGACCCTGGGTACCATATATGATCTCCTATCGATTAAGTGAAGGTATCATTCAAAATAATTATTGCAGAAGAGCGGTTGCAGAGCTACTTTCTTCAAATACAGAGCAAGTCAATTCAGTTGCAGAGTGGATTGCTTCGAGCTAAAAACAGGTTTTCTTGTACTCTTGTGTGGCAATTTCTTTGTGGTGTGTTTTAATTAAGGTCTTGATTTGTCACAGAACCAGTTGGGGGTAGTTTTTTTAATTGCTTGCATATCTTCAATGGCACCTAAGAGAGAATTTTTTGGGAAATTTAATTATCAGGAGAGGGCCATTTGTGATGATTTTCTTGAACAGTTGACGTTGTCAACAAATCAGGCATCAAAAGTAAAAGAATTAGTGCCAAGAGCTCCTCGTTTGAAAATAGGAGAAGGGTTGTATGATAAGGGTAACTGGTTGAGATATACATAGGTTGGGTTGTCTAGGTTGGGGTTATTCAAAGTTGGATTTGGAATGAGGAATTCTCTAGCCCCACAAAATAGCATCTGGGAGTTAGATGTCGAGAAATTGGTAGTTCCAGGAGTATTCATGGATATGGATCTATTGACTCAAATTGCACATAACTATGATCCAGTCACAAGGAGCATTAGGGACATAAATGGGAAAGCCCTCATTGAAATCAATAATGAAGAATTCAGAAGTGCTTTTGGGCTTAATGAGTTTACCAATTTTCTAGAACCCATTAACTTCAAATCATTAGCTCAAATATATAGTGCATAGAGGAACCACCTTAGAAATGGGCCTCTTAAGGAATTTTTTGTGAAGATAGGTGGGTTGACAGTTGTAGGACCCAATACTGAAGAGCCCTTCTCATTGAATCTGTTCACCCTTAGGGCTAAGGGAATGTATTGGTCACTTTGCTAGATTTTAGGAGAGGATGCTGAGGCAAATATGCCCAATCACTACTTGCTAATGATTGCTCAAATTTTGGATCCTTCTCTTGTAGTAACATTTGATTATGCTTCTTTCATTATTGATGCTATCCATGGAGGGTTGGTAGGAATAAAAAATGGGAAGGTGGATAGGCCTTTCAGATGGTATTCACTCCTCATGCATCTATTTTTGTTCAAAGGTGGTGATTACTTTGCAAGTGGACTGGACCTCATAAAAGAGAAAGATGGAGAAAAGATGCCAGTGCAACTATGGAGTAATGTGTTGTCATGGGATAGAGATGATGCTAGTTTCTTAAAATTTGATAAATATTTTGCATCAAAGATTAGGACTCTCCTCTGCTCAGAAAACCCAAGAATCCCCAAGGTTCTTTTGGAATTTGTTAGACCAAAAGAATTTGCAGAAAGTATAAAGATTGTTCATAATTGGGGTGATATTTACTTATACCCAATCTCAATAGTTTTCAGAGTTTTTGGTTTCAGAGGCACTCCATTCTTGTTTCCCTATCAAGTCCCTCTCAAAGTGGGAATTGCAGAAGTCCTCAGACAAGTTGGTAGTGTACAAGAGGTAGAGCTAATAGCCAGGGGTAAAGGGACTATTTTCCCTACAGTTACCATAGCCCATCAATTTATAATAACCAAGGGAGGTTGGAATTGTTTTGAAGACTTTCTCAAACCTTATCATTTGTCAACTGTAATATCCAGGTGTGTTGATCCAGAAGACTTCTTCAATGGCATGTTTAGAAAGAGAGTAGTGTTCAGAGGTAGACCCCATCAATTTCAGTTTTCTGAGGACCTCATTAGAAATGAGTTTGATCTAGATGAGCAGGAGCTGAGGAAGGAAAAATGGGTGGCTTATAAGAAAGCCTTAGATTTTTTACATCAGTTTGATGCCAACTATGACCCATTGTCTAGCTTTTTCCCTTTTGAGGAGAAAATAAAGTTTCTAATTGTTTGCTTCAAGGATGTAATGCAGACTCTGAAAGAAAAGAGGGAGGTTGTGATTAAAAGAAACCCTGAAAAGGAAAGAATGGTTCTAAGTAGGCCTGCCTCCACTAGAGAAATCCCTCCTAGTGACTATACATTGCACAAGAAATCTAATTATAGTGTGTTGATGCCTACCACAGGGGAGCCCTCTACCTCCAAAGGAAAGAGGAAGATACAAGATGTCATTGACATCTAAGAGAGCCCAAAGAAGTAGAGAGTGGGGAAAGAAGTACAATCTGATACACCCTTGTACTCTCCATCCCAATCCCCTATTCACATAGGAGGTGAACAGGCAGCAGCTGAACAACTGATACAGTTAGGCAGTCTGGGAGAAATAGCCTACACTTATGATGAAGTAGAAGAGGGAATGCCAGAAGAGCCCCTTGCTGCTGAAATGAACATCACTACCAATGAATTTAAGGGCCAGGAGTGGGATCCTGAGATCAAACAGGACAGTGATGACTTCTTGGCTGACAACAATTTTGTTACATCAGGATCATTTATGCAGTTTGTATGGAAGCAGAATATAGACAAATACAATGCAAGATGTGAGAAGAGAAAAGGTGAACAACCTCACAAAGATCTAGCTCTGGTGGAGGAGAAAATAAAGCAAGAAATGATGGATGAGTTTAAGACCATCACTCCTAAGCAAGGAAGAGATATGGTGGCACAAGATGAAGTGCTCATTCTCCCTGAGTGGGACAAGCAGATGCCCTGGTACTGGAGGTAGTGAGAAAAGAAACCAAGCCCATGGAGGGAATCACTTTCAGTAAAGATAATGCTACACTCATCATGTGGTCTCTCAAAAGAGATGAGAATAAGAGAAGTAAGGACACCCTAGGGTCAAGTTACCTTGGTGGAATGATGGTGAAGAGAGTGCAGAACACAGGGGTGGTAGAAGCTGCTAGCACTGTGCTAGAGATTGCAAAATTTAGTGTTGCAGTAGTAGAAAGGGAGGCTAAGGAAAAAGAAGACCTCCAAGTCAAGTTAGAAACAGTTTTGAAGGCTTATAACAGTGCTAAGGAGGAGGTAACAGGTAAGGATAGCATCATTGCTAAGTTGTAAAGCTAGTTGACAGGATAGTACAATCAAGGTGAGTCTGCAACACTGATGATCTCCTCTTCTCCTGCAAGACCTCCACCTAGCAGCCCCATCATTGAGTTCCCACCATCTCCAGCACCTTCTAGCTCCCAAATGGTTGAGATTACTCCTCAAGAGTTAGAGAATTTAAAACAGGCTCAGGCCTTGTATGCAAAGAAGTATGAGGAAAGAGTAAGGGCTACCATTTCAAGTTTTGCGGATACAATGAGTGCTTCACTATTATATAATAATATAAGAAAGATTTTGGATATGTGGAATGAGCTTAATGGAGATAAAGCCATTTTGACACCTATTTTTGACAAGTGGAAGCCTAGAGAGCAGGACTTGGAGCTTATTTGTGTATCTTATGATGAAGTAGGGGCCAATCCTATCATCAAATCCACTTGTGACACCACCAAGGACTTAGTAAAATTTGGCAGAAGGGGTGGATAATGCTGACAGGAAAATCAATTTGTACAAAAATGAGTATGCTGATCAGGTTTTTGAATTGCTTCCAGGAGTTTTTGTCAGCCCAGATCAACTGAAGGAAAAACAAGTGTGGCTTAAGGAATTAGAGGCCAAACTGTCAACCAGAATAAAAGGAATTGTTGATTTAGATGATGCTTCCTTCTTTGTTGTGACAATTCAGGAGATAGAGAAAATCAAATCTCATTATGGTTTTCTCAATTCAAAAGTCAACAAGATGAGAAATTCCTGGAAAAGGTTGACCAAGGCTAAGGCAAAAGTGATTAATTTCGCATGGCCAATTGATAATTTGTACAATGAATGGACAAGAAAATATGCCACCCAGGATGTAGAGCAGTTAGAGGGCACTCATGAATAGTTAGAAGAGGTTGCAACCGGACAACAAGTAGAAGAAGCTGCAGAGGTCGTAAAGGACTTGTAACTATTTTTTGTAAAAGGCTTTGTAACTTCTTCTAAAAAAGAAATGATTGTAGAAAATTCTCCTAGGAAAGTCCGAAGCTATGTGCATCCATATTGTTATAAATGGATACCAGGACTAATAGAAAAAGGATCGCAAAGAATTGTAAGAAAACGCTGCAGAAATTTATTTGAGCTTTTCTAAGTTTAATGGAGAATATTCAAAAGTTTTTGTAATACTTTCTTGAAGATAATATCAATATATAGACCATCGGCTTTGAGTGAAAACTTTGTGTCATCTTCAAATGTGTTTGCAATTGTTTACTGTTTCATTCTGAATAATCCAAGGTTATTTTGTTTGAATAGAGTTGTAAGGCAACTTTCAGTAGATATTCTTCTTAGCTTTTCTCTTTAGGAGGGGAATTAAATATGCAAGGATTATTTCTACCAGTAAATTCTCTGTAGGATACTTTGAATCTTGATGAGCATAGTTTAATTTGGTATGCATAAATTCTTATGTGTATTAGGCATATATAGGGATTAACAAAAGCCGAGCCAATGGGATGTGTAGAGATATTTTGTTTGGGGAGTATTGTTTGAATTTAGATGACTCTGTGACCTTGGATAAGGCATTGGTATAGATCGAGGTTATCTATTACATGTTTTGTAGGTCAAAATACTAAATATGAGTATAATTTTCATTCCTTTATTTCAGTTAGTTTCAAGGTGATTAGATCCACTAGTTTTTTGGACTGGTTTGTTGTGGATTTATCTTTTGAAAGTGTGAATTTAGTTCACAAAGGTATACCCGCCTAGACTCTGAGTAGGTCCAAAGTGTAGAAGGTTAAATCAAACCTTGTCATATGTTGTCCTAAGAGTTTCCTTCCCTTTAATATCTCTTCTGCACAGAGTTTAATCATTTTATTATAAGGATGTTGAAGTGAATCAGATTTTGAAGACAATAGAAAGGTCTAAGAACATTATGGCATATTTTTTAGCTAATGTTGCATTAAATAATGATGATGTAACATTGACTGGAGTTTCAATAATTGAGACAAAATCCAGACCAACCATCCCGGATTATGTGTACAATTGGCAAGTTTTTGAGGATGATGAAGACATCCTTAGATTTGTACAATGCATAGATGACTATGAAGGTCAAAAGATTGATTGTAATGCATTGGTGGAAGTAGTAGATGGACATGAAACCATTTTTGGAAGTGACATAGTGCAGTTAGAGACAAATGAAATACCCAGGGGACTAGTTGAATTAGAGGGTATGTTCAGTTACAGTGATCGTCACTTACATCAAGCATCATCTACAAAGTTGGAGGAATTGGATGAGGTGAACTTAGGGACAAAAGAATCCCCTAAGTTGGTGTATATTGGGAACATCCTGTCTCCCCATATCAGGACAAATCTTATTAACTTATTAAAAGGGTATAAACATGTTTTTGCTTGGTCCTACAAGGACCTAAAGGCATACAGATAGGACTTAATCCAACATGAAATTCCTCTGCATGCTAATGCTAAGCCTTTTCGATAGAAGCAAAGACCTATTAACCCCCTTTTGGAGACCAAAATGCAATAAGAATTAACCAAGTTAAGGGAAGGGGGGATTATAAAACCTATAAGACATTCTTCATGGGTATCTAGCTTGGTCCCTATCAGAAAGAAGAATGGGGATATAAGGCTTTGTGTGGATTGTAGATATTTGAATGTTGCTTCCCTAAAAGACAATTATTCTTCCCCAAATATGGAGGCTATGTTACAAAGGGTAAGTAGTTGTGATTTATTATCAATGATGGATGGGTTCTTAGGTTATAATCAAGTATTAGTAAAAGACTCTGAGCAATTTAAGACTACTTTTACTACCCCTTGGGGGACTTATCTATATGTGAGAATGCCATTTGGTCTAAAGAATGTTGGAGCTACTTTTTAGAGAGCAATGGATGTAGCTTTTTTTAGGTCCCAGAGACAACTGAGGAGGGGGGGGGGGGGGGGGTGAATCAGTTGTCTAATAAATTCAAACCAAAAACAACTCAACCAGCTTAATGCTTAATACCGGTAAACCAGTTAAGTATGCTGGTAGACAATGTTAATAGTTAATTACTATACCGGTAAACATTAATGCATGAAACATAAACACAAAGTCATCCACAACACATAACACCAATATTTGTACGTGGAAACCCTGTAAGGGGAAAAACCATGGTGGGAAACCTTACCCACAATCAGATGATACTACTGCAGATAGTAAGTGTACATAAATGGGGTCTGCACATGCAGAAAGGCCAATAGCCTAGAGCTCACTGCTCAATCACAAAATGGGAGTCACACTGACTACAGTTGGATGGTTAAATGCTATAAGAATGTACTGCACAAAATAGCATCTTCATATGCTGGATTCAGTACCGGTGTAATGTTGATATGCTTCCACAAAAACCTAGCTTCACCTTCAAATGATGTCTTTATATATAGCTCTGCTTAATCTTGCATATACCTTCTCACAATTCTTTTTCGCATTCCACTTTCGATCTTACAAATAAGATCTTACATTTATACCATAACCTAAGACCAATTTTAGTAGGTCGGCTCTACAAGATATTACAATAAAAACATTTTACAAACAATATAATATCCGATGCAATAACTGATTAAACATGTCAGCTTAAAGCATTTACAACAATAATAAATCATCTCCATAGCGTGCCATGCTGATCTAGAAAAGATAAACCTGTCGGTGTAATCCTAGGTAACCTTGGACCTATTTGCCGGTAAAAGCAAATATGCAAATATGAATATACCAATGATTAATTCTTCAAAACAAAGTTTCCACATGATGTCTTTGACATTACCAAGTGTCTTCCATATCATTCCAAGTGTCGGTGATCATTATATCCTACTGGTGAACCATATACTAGTAACTGTGCAATAGTTACTTGCTTGCTGGTGAATGCTACTGGATCTCCAGAGTGCTAGTGCTTTAGTAGGTGTTGACATCAATGACAAAACCATACCAAAATACCAACAATCTTCCCCTTTGGCATTGATGGCAACACAAGATGGAAAAACCATCAATGTGCCAAAACAAAAATGCCAAAAACCAAAAACCAACAATCTCTCCAAAAACATCATAACCAAAATACAGAGAGTAATAGTCTCTCTCAAACAACAATCTCTCCCCCTGGGAGCAACATGTGTTATTCAAAGTTCTCTTAAAAGATAATGTGTTTTTCCATAGATATCTCTCCCCCTTCAACATCAAATGCCAAAGTTATAATAATACCAAGTTCATATACAAAATTCTAATCAATTTAATATACCAACTACTCCCCCTGAGAAGTAGCTTCCTCATCAAAGACCAGAGTAAAATATTTGTCTTTTAATTCTGTCGGTTGATGACAATCATCAACTATCTAAGTCTCTACCGGTGGTGGTATGACTCCAAGATGATCTCTGAGATATTCAAAAGTCTCCTTAGGCAAAGGTTTTGTGAAAATATCTGCAAGTTGTTCTTTAGTATTCACATAAACTAGTTTTATCTCTTTTTCTTCAACTTTTTCCCTTAGAAAATTCAGTTTGATAGAAACATGTTTTGTTTTAGAATGTAATACTGGATTCTTAGATATATCAATTGCTGCAGTGTTATCACAATATATAGTAATAGGTTCCTTGCATTTTACCTTTATGTCTTTCAACATTTGTTTGAGCCATAGTACCTGTGTATAATTAGTTGCTACTGCAACATATTCTGATTTTGCTGTTGATAAAGATGTACAACTCTGTTTCTTACTTAACCAAGAGACTAATCTCTTTCCAAGAAAGAATTCTCCGCCGGTGGTGTTTTTTCTATCATCCACATCTCTTGCTCAATCTGCATCTGTCTATGCACATAGATCAAAATTTTCATCTCTAGGATACCATAATCCAAGATTTCCAGTGCCTTGTAAGTACTGGAAAATCCTTTTTACTGCTGATTCATGATTTTCTCCAGGATTACTTTGAAATCTAGAAATAATACATACTGCATTCATAATATCAGGTCTAGTTTGTGTCAAATGCATTAAATCTCCTATCATAGATTTGTATCTAGTTGGATTAACAGGTGTAGATTCATCCCTTTGAGATAATTTTTCATTTGTAGTCATAGGTGTGCTTACCGGTTTAGAGTTCTCCATCCCAAATTTCTTTAGTAACTCTTTCAAGTACTTGGATTGACTCAAAAATATACCTTTGTCAGTTTGTGAAATCTGCAATCCTAAAAAGAATTTTATTTCTCCAATCATAGACATTTCAAATTCTTGCTGCATTTTAATAGAAAATTCTTTACATAATCCATCTTCTCCTCCAAAGATTATATCATCAACAAATACTTCTATAATCAAGATGTCATCATTAGTTGTTTTGTAATATAAGTTATTGTCTGCATTTCCTTTAGTAAAACCAATCTTTAAAAGATACTTATCCAACCTTGCATACCAAGCTCTTGGGGCTTGTTTCAATCCATAAAGAGCTTTTCTTAACCTGCAAACCATATCATTGTCATCTGTCAAAGAAAATCCACCAAGTTGTTCAATATAGACTTCCTCTTCAAGATCTCCATTCAAGAATGCACATTTAATATCCATTTGATAAACTTTGTAGTTCTTGTGAGCTGTAAAAGCCAAGAATAATCTGACTGCCTCAATTCTAGCTACCGGTGCAAACGTTTCATTGTAATCAACTCCTTTTTGAGAATATCCCTTACACACTAGTCTTTCTTTATTTCTGACAACCTTACCATCTTCATTAAGTTTTTTTCTAAACACCCATTTGGTTCCAATTATATTTTTATCTTTAGGCCGAGGAACTAATGTCCAAGTATTATTTTTCTCAATTTGTTCTAATTCTTCTTCCATAGCTTTAATCCAAAATTTATCTTCACATGCCTCATTAACAAATGATGGTTCAATTTGAGAAATAAGACATACCTCTTCATTTGCCAATCTTCCTCTTGTCATAACTCCCTTAAATTTGTTTCCAATTATTTGATCTTCAGAATGATTCAATTTTACATAACGGGGTGTCTTAGTTTGTTGTTGTTCTTCAATTATTGTGGAATCCTCTGATGATACCGGGCTAACTGGATCTTCATTCTATACCGGTGGATTTAGTGTAGGTTCATTTGTCACAATTTTTGTTTCTGGTTCAGAATCTATATACCTTGAAGTTCCTCTGAATTGTTCATCAATTTTTACATTTGTACTCTCAACAATTTTCTGCAATCTCTTATTAAAACATCTATATGCCTTACTCTTAGATGAATAACCAAGAAATATTCCTTCATCACTTCTAGACTCAAATTTGCCAATATACTCATCTCTTCTAATATAACATTTACTTCCAAAAATTCTGAAATACTTAAGACTAGCAGTATTACCAAACCATAGTTCATGAGGGGTCTTACTGGTTTCACCTTTGATGTGAACTTTGTTGAATGTATAGATGGTTGTGCTGACTGCTTCTCTCCAATATACATGTGGTAAATTTGCTTCAGATAACATACTTCTTGTTGCATCCAAGATAGTTTTATTTTTCCTTTCAACAACTCCATTCTATTGTGGTGTCTGAGGTGCTGATAGTTGTCTTCTGATTCCATTCACTTCACAGAATGTATTAAAGTCCTTAGATGTGAATTCTCCTCCTTGATCTAATCTTAAACATTTGATTTTCCTACCGGTTTCATTTTCAACCATTGCTTTGAACAGTTTGAACTTTCCAAGTGCTTCTGATTTTTCTCTAAGAAAAGTAACCCAACACATTCTAGAATAATCATCAATAATTAGCATGAAATATCTATCACCTTGTTAGCTTTTAGTTCTAGCTGGACCACATAAATCAGTGTGAATCAAATCAAGAGCATTATTAGATTTTTCTAGAATACTTTTGAAACTATCTCTAACTTGTTTTCCAAATTGACATTCCTTACATATTGTATTCTGAGGTTTCACAATTTTAGGTAGACCTTTAATTGCCTTAGAAGTACTGATTTTTATCATGCAATCAAAGTTTACATGACATAGTCTCTTATGCCATAACCAAATTTCATCTATATGTGCAATCAATCATGCCTTTTCACTGTTATTCAAATGAAAGATATTACCTCTAGTATGATTACCGGTTGCAATTTCTAAACTAGTTCTATTCATGATTTTGCATTTTCCATTCTTAAATTGTAATTCAAATCCTTTCTCAACTAATTGACCAACACTTAAAAGATTATGCTTTAATCCTTCAACATAGTAGACATCGTCAATGTTATGCTTACCATCAAGAGATATTGTACCCTTACCTTTGATTGAACAGGCTTTGTCATCCCCAAATCTTACTAAACCTCCACAATATTCTTGAAAGTTCAAGAATTTACCTTTGTCTCCTATCATATGATATGAGCATCTTGAGTCAATGATCCATTCATCCTTTACTTCAACTTTAGCTACTAGGGCTTGTTCAACCGGTTGAGTAGTAGGTGTCGGTTGATCTTCTGTTATAGCAACAAAAACCCATCCATTGTCTATTGGATCCTCATCAGAATCATCAATTACACCTTCATCAACAATGTAACAAGATTTGTCTTTGTTCTTTTTAAATCTGTATCTCTGATATTCAGGATTAGGCTTGTATGTTCTTCTAGCTTCTTCTCTTAGTCTAGGATGTCTACCAGGGCATCTCGAAGCCATATGACCAATCTTATTGCAGTTAAAACATTTAAAGGGTACTTTACCTTCATATTTACTTCCAACTGGACCTTTTGGCATTTTCCTTGCAAATAGTGCTTCAAGTTCTTCAAGTTCTTCATTCTCCTTCCTAGTTTCTTCAAGTTCTCTTACATAAAAGGCTTTCCAAACTGATTTCTCAAATGATGGAGTATGTGATGTTGATGCTTTAAAGGCCAAATCTATCTTTATAGTAGCAACAAGACCAAATTCCTCAATTTCAAAGGCTGAAAGTTTTCCAATTAATGTATCCCTAGTTACTGATGTATGAGGCATTGTTCTCAACTCATTTATAGCAGTAACCTTCATTTTATATGCCAGTGGCAATCCTCTTAAGATTTTTGAAACAATTTCATCCTCACTCAAGGTTCCTCCACAACATTTAATACCCAAAACAATTTCATTTACTCTTTCCATAAAAGAAGAAATCCTTTCATCTTCTTCCATTTTCAGATGTTCATACCTGACTCGAAAGCTTTCAAGTTTTGCAATCTTGACTGTTGAATCTCCTTCATTCAGTGTTTCCAAATGATCTCAAATAGCTTTAGCAGTAGACCTATCTGATAATCCCATGATTTGTTGATCTGATAAAGTGCTCAAAAGTGCCTCTCTTGCTTTGCAATCATTCTCCTCATCTTTGGCTAAGGTAGTTGGAGCGGTCTGACCAGCTACAACAGCAGTATAACCATTCTTTGTAACTTCCCAGATCTCTTTACCAATGCAATTCAGATGTGTCTCCATCCTGATCTTCTATATCCCATAGTTGGTTCCATCAAGTTTAGGACTGTCCTTCCTGAAATAATTAGTAGTCATTGGATCTCCTCAAGTTGTTAAACTTCTGCAAAAGAGGACTATGCTTTGCTACCAATTGTTAGGTCCCAGAGACAACTGAGAGGGGGGGGTGAATCAGTTGTCTAATAAATTCAAACAAAAAACAACTCAACCAACTTAATGCTTAATACTGATAAACCAGTTAAGTATGCTGGTAGACAATGTTAACAGTTAATTTCTATATCGGTAAAGATTAATGCATGAAACATAAACACAAAGTCATCCACAACACATAACACCAATATTTGTATGTGGAAAACCTGTAAGGGGAAAAACCATGGTGGGAAACCTTACCCACAATCAGATGATACTACTGTAGATAGTAAGTGTACATAAATGGGGTCTGCACATGCAAAAAGGCCAACAGCCTAGAGCTCACTGCTCAATCACAAAATGAGAGTCACACTGACTATAGTTGGATGGTTAAATCCAATAAGAATGTACTGCACAAAATAACATCTTCATATGCTGGATTTAGTACCATCCAGAAAAACCTAGCTTCACCTTCAAATGATGTCTTCGTGTATAGCTCTACTTAATCTCGCATATACCTTCTCACAATTCTTTTTCGCATTCCACATTCGATCTTACAAATAAAATCTTACATTTATACAATAACCTAAGACCAATTTTAGTAGGTCGGCTCTACAAGATAGTACAATATAATATCCGATGCAATAACCGATTAAACATATTGGCTTAAAGTATTTACAACAATAATAAATCATCTCCATAGCGTGCCATGCTGATCTGGAAAAGATAAACCTGTCGGTGTAACCCTAGGTAACCTTGGACCTATTTGCCGGTAAAAGCAAATATGCAAATATGAATATACCAATGATTAATTCTTCAAAACAAAGTGTCCACATGATGTCTTCAACATTACCAAGTGCCTTCTATATCATTCCAAGTGCCAATGATCATTATATCCTACCGGTGAACTATATACCAGTAACTGTGCAATAGTTACTTGCTTGCCGGTGAATGCTATTGGATCTCCAGAGTGCTAGTGCTTTAGTAGGTGTTGACATCAATGACAAAACCATACCAAAATACCAATAGCTTTTAAGGAGTTTATCAACATCATAATGGTTGTTTACTAGGATAATTTGACGTGTTTCTCAAAGAAGGTAGTTGATCACCGCGGTCACTTGGAAAAGGTTTTTTGCAAGGCTCTGGAGTTTGGTGTATCCTTGAACCCCCAAAAATGTGATTTTGCAGTGACTGAAGGAAAATTATTAGGGCATATTATCTCCAAGGAAGGGGTTAGGATAGACCCTGAAAGGATTGAAGCTATAAATAATGTACCTCGGCCAAATAATGTTAAAGGGATTCAGTCTTTCTTGGGCAAGGCGAATTTTGTCAGAAGATTTATTGCAAATTTTGTTGAAATTGTCAAGCCCTTTGTGAAGCTTTTTAAGAAAGATGCTAAGTTTTCTTGGGATGAAGAAGCTGCACAAGCTTTTGACAAAATTAAGAAGGCTATTCAGGAAGCACCAGTGCTAAAATCACCTGATTACAATAAGCCTTCCTCATTATTTTCTTTTGATTCTTGTCACATAGTAGCAACAATTCTGCTTCAAAAGGATGATGAAGGACATGAACATCCAATTGTTTTCTATAGAAAATATTTACAAGATTCTGAGTTAAAGTATGAAATCATGGAAAAACAGGCATATGCTCTAGTCAAGGCTGTTAAAGTATTTCGTCCTTATCTGGTAAATGCCCAAACTGTAGCCTATGTACCACATGCAACTGTCAAGGATATTCTGTGCTAGTCTAAAATAACTAGAAAAAGATGCGGATGGATAAGAAGAATACATGAATTTGATCTTGAGATCAAAATCACAAAGCTAGTAAGAGGTCTAGGCTTAGCCAAGTTAATGACTGAGACAAACTTTAAGGATATTGACATAAATAATGTTGAGATTGAACAAGCCTTTGTAACCAGCATTGAGAGGTAGCCATGGTATTCAGATGTGGTATACTTCTTGAAGAATGCCTCATGTCCAGAAAGTATGACACTTAATTAGAGGAGAACATTAAGATTAAAATCACAGAAGTATGTTCTTATTCAAGGAGACTTGTATTGGAGGAACAATGGTGGGATGCAACTGCTTGGCCTTGATGAATTCCAAGATGAGAAGGTTTTGAAAGAGATGCACAGTGGGGTGTGTGGAGGCCACTATTCAGTTAAGACTACTGCTTGTAGGATAATCCAAGTAGGATATTATTGGCCAACTCTGTTCAAGGATGCTCATAAATATGTTAAAAAATGTGATCCTTGTCAAAGGTTTTCTTCTAAACTAAAGTATGCTGGTGCTCTGCCTTTGAATTCTATTATAGTTGAAGCCCCTTTTGTTCAATGGGGCATTGATTTTATTGGAGAGATAATATAAAAATAAAGTAGAGGTCACAAATGGATTCTGGTGGCTACAAACTATTTCACCAAGTGGATTGAAGCCATGCCTACCAAATAGGCTACTAGTAAGGTAGTCATTAATTTCTTGATGGATATTATAGTGAAAAAGTTTGGTGTGCTAGCTAAAATAGTCATGGACAATGCTATGTGTTTTAGGTCTGAGGAATTTGCAGAGTTATGTGCCAATTATGGGATTATTATGACATACTCTTCACCATACCACCAACAGGGAAATGACCAGGCGGAATCGAGTGATAAAAGTCTCCTGAACATCATCAAGAAGATCCTAGAGGAAAATAAAAGGTCCTAGGATCAAAAGCTTAGATTATCTTTATGGGCTGATAGGGTGACTATAAAAAGGGCCATTGGTATATCCCCTTTTGAGCTAGTTTATGGAGTGAAGGCTAGGCTACCTCTAAATAATTTGCTTCCAGTTTACCAATTTTTGTGGATTGAAGAACTAGAAATGTTTGAGCCCATGGAAGAAAGAATGATCCAGTTAGTAGAGCTAGAGGAAATGAGGACTGCAGCCCATAAAAGGAATATTAAACTTCAATTACAGTCGAAGTACCTTTTTGATAAAAGGACTAGTGCAAGAAAGTTCCAGATTGATGACATGGTGTTGCAGTGGAATGCAAAAGACCAAGACAAAGGCAAGCATAAGAAATTTGAATCACTGTGGATAGGCCCTTTAATTGTTTGTGATATCAATGGAAAGGATTCATACTTCTTGCAAAGAATGAATGGTGAAGTACAAGAATTTCTAGTGCATGGACAATTCCTGAAATACTACTTCTCTTGATCTATTTTAGTCCATTAACAGTAGTTGTAGGATGTATATATTTTCTTTTAGTTGTGTGTTTTTCAATAAGGAGCCCCTATTTTGAATATAATCAAGGAGTGCTACGAGGAATATAGGTGGCATGTCATCAAAATGAATGATGAGACCTTGGCTTTGATGGATCACTAAATGGACTCATCGAAGGCATCAATTTCATCGACATGAAAACAACTGGCCGAAGAGGAAGTTTGGCCAAAAGAATGATGTCGAACAAACCAAACCAAGTGGTGGGTCCAATGGCGTTGATGTGGTGGATGAGGCCGCACTCAGGTGGATTAGGTGGCACTAAGGTGGACTTTGAACTAATCATGAGGTGCCATGTGGTGACACACAGTTGATGAGGTGGAAGGTCCAGTGGTAGCACGAGGAAGATAGGTGGCATGTAATCAAAATGAACATCGATGAGACCTTGGCTTCGATGGATCACTAAATGGACTCACCTAAGGCATCAATTTCATTGACATGAAAGGTATCAATGAAAATAGGGTTTTGATAAGATAAGAAAGTGGCTTGCCAAAGGGAAGGTTTGGCCAAAAGATTAAGGTCTAACAAACCAGATGATGTGGCAGTTGCGGTGGTGGTGTAGTTGGGCTCAGAGCAAAATAGGAAGTGACACATGGTGGGCTCACCAGAGGAGAGAGTAGCCCAAGTTAATTAACCAGTGGGCAAGTCAAGAGGGATTTGATGGTTGGATCGATGATCTAACCATGGTCACCATGTCGCATTATAGAGTTGTGCAGTGTTTATCAGTCGTGACTTGGTGACTAAGCGGTGGGACGTGGAGAAAGAGAAGTTTAGAGGAATGATACACAACAGGTAGCTTGGAAAGGATCGAACGGTGGTTGCTGATGTGCTATGCAGAGATACTCAATGAATAATCATCATGGATCAGTGACAAAGGAAGAAACAATGAAGGGTGGGTCTGGCCATGCTCGGGTGGCAGGATAGGTGGAGTCAAGAGGGACTCACAAGAAAATCATGAGGTGACATGTGCTTGAGATCTATGAGGGTTAATTTTTGCCCAAATATGGATTTGTCAAATATCAGTGGATGGCTCTCAATCTGAGGAATCTGATTTTGCAGTCAAGTGCAACCAATGACAACTATTTTTGGGACAGTGACCTTGGGATCTCAGGGTTTATTCTTTAGTCAGAAAGATTGGATTTTCTACAGGCCAAGTGTGGTAGTGGTTAAGTTTTTAATAGCCAGAGACTAGGTGGTGGAGCCTGTTTCTAAGTGGATTACTTAGGGAAGTTAAAAGGCATGTTAGTTTCTGATGATCGGATGGCTATCACTATATCACAATAGAAACTCATTCAAACTTTAAAGGCCATGACTAAAGGAAAAGTTCCCAAAGAGAAGGCCTCCTGATCTGTTGGTGCCAAAGAATTTTAAATATTCAAAAGAAATATCAGCAGAGCTATGCAAGTTGCATCTCACATTGCTTCAAGATGAAAATGGGTTGGTGAGAGGTATCCAAGAGATCTATAGGGAGATATGCAAAGAACATAATGGTGCACTGCTCTGTGTTTTCTTAGGTAAAACCATCAATTCTCTGGCTCAAGATAATACATTGGCATTATGAAGCTGTCAATTGTTGTAACCAATTTTGGGTAATAGAAGCCTTACCTTTTGGCCATCTTCCAAATGAATACCCAGTGAATTAATGAAGCACACATCCCAGAAAGAATGTTAGGTTTCTCCCTCAACTGCAATGGTATAGAAATAGAAAGTTTGCATTAAATGACTATTAGGGTAAGATTATTCTTCTAGGTAGTTCGAAGCTTGTTGCATCTTGATTTCTATAAAAGGCTACCAAGGCTACCCAGAAATGGGACACAAATTTTTGTAGCTAAACTCTAGCAAAATTAATACAGGCCTTTGTCTTAGCAATATCTAAGTCAAATATGAAGTACTTGTAACCTTCTGATAGAGGAATGAAATATAGAGTCCAGAGAATTTAAATTCAGATTTGTATTGTCTCTATTTCATTGTATTGGTGTTCATTTCATTTAAGTAATCATGGATTGCTTATTTGAATGATTTTCCAGGCATCTAATGAAGTTGTTTTGAGTCTTTTTCTTAAGGATAAAACTATAAATACACTTTGAACAAAGTCATTGATATCAATATTTCTGGTGTGGATTTGATGATGAAATCTAGTCCATATTAGGACTTTGTGTATGCCAGGCATATTCAGAGTTGATAGATCAGGAACTTGTGATTTGTGTACTATTTTCTCTTGTCAGGTTGTAGTTTGTTGTAGATGACTCTATTGCCCAGATAAGGCACTAGTTTATCTATTGGGTTTTGTTGCATTTGTGATCTTTTTTTAAAATAGCCAAATCATTTTTCATTTAGGTTAGTTGTACTAGTTAGTAAGGAAAGTTTGCAAGAATTTACATTGGTGTTCTGCAAACCATTTTACTATTTTTTTGAGAAAATAGTCTTTAAAAGGGTTCACCTGGCCAAAATTTTATAAGCTTAAAGTGTAGGAGGTTTCCTAATTCTAGAACCTCATATTGTTGTCTTATTTAAAACTTTTGTTGTTCTCTTTCATTGTAGCACATAGGTAGTAGTTTTTAATTTTAAAGAGAATAAACAAAAGTTTTCAAAATGGAAAACAGCAAGGAGATTGTTGGCAATTGACACTCTATTGGTTGGTTTCATTATGTTGTCATTGATGGTAACATGATTTTGTGTTCCGGCTTCATATGGTGTATTGACAGGCACTTCATAGATTCTACACCGGCACCAACACCGAGAGGTCAAAAGGATTTCTTTGGTCACGACAATATAGGCTGACATGCTATAGAAAAGGTTTTTGGTATTAGAGGCCGACATATATTGGATCCAACATCAACAATTTTTTTTATTGTTTACACATTTGTGATATCTGGCCAACATGTGATCTGATATTGTATATATCTTTGTGAGCTGACATAAGGCATAAATTTCTATAGGGTATATAGAGCAGATTGATTTGATGATTTTGATAGTATATCGATATGGATGTAATGGATGATGATGGGAATGTAATGTAATGCAAAATTACTCAGAGAGATTATGTATGTGAGGAATTTATTGTAAGGGTTATTTTGGTAAAGGGTTTAGGGTTTCAAACCAGAATAGATAGAGCTTGAACTAGAACTATATTCTGGCATAGAAGATGCTATCTTAGTAGTTCACACTTCTCTAGATTGTTGTCTGGAATTTTATGTAGTCAGTGAGGCTCCTATTGTGATTGAGCAGTGCAC
This sequence comes from Cryptomeria japonica, assembly GCF_030272615.1. NCBI lineage: Eukaryota > Viridiplantae > Streptophyta > Pinopsida > Cupressales > Cupressaceae > Cryptomeria > Cryptomeria japonica. The sequence continues at coordinate 622,841,573 of NC_081411.1, forward strand.
TCTAGGCTGTAAGCCTTCCTGCAAGTGCAAGCCAATCATATTTTATAATATCTCTTCATATGACCAGTGGATTGATATTGTGGGTCACAAATCCCACCATGGTTTTTCCTCATTGAGGTTTTCCACGTATAAATATGTGTGTTATGGTTCTCATTTATGTGTTTGGTTTATTAGTTTCTTTACTTCTTTCAATTCTTATACCGGTATACCGGTTGGTGTATGAATGTTTTATTAAGGCTAAAATTTACTATTCCAGTTTAACATTGATTCACCCCCCCTCTTAGATTTATTGGTTTCCAACACATAGAAGGTTTCAAACCATAATGAAAAACAATTTTGCAAGTAGAAATACATTTACTCCTTTGGTTGAACTCAATATCAAATGTTATAAGTGATAAAACTTTGGACACATTGCAAGACATTGCAAAATCAATTTGGTGAAAGAATCTAAACGAGATAGAAACCAAAAACCTCTATTGATTATAAGAACAAGTTTGAGAATGTTTGGAAAATAATGCATGAAGAAAAAATATAGAAAAGACAATAATTCATCATACCAAATTCTAAGATCAATTTACGATATGTACCAAATTTGGAGATAAAGTTTACTTTATTGCATCTTGTATGGAATAATATGAAACTATAGAAGGAAGGTCTAGTGAGCAAATTATGGAATGTTGTAACACATAAGTTGATAAAAAAATTTAGACCAAATAAATAGAATGTCTCTTTGGAAAAAGAAATGAAAATTGGTCTTGGTATAAAAAGAAAGAATATGACAATACTTTTGAATTTTTCAGGTAGGAGATGAGAGAGAGATCTCTATCCTATTTGATGTTCTAGAGGAATTATAGGTTGAGGGGGACTGTTAAATCCCTTCTATAGGAAGGCTTGGTGGTCTTACAGTGAAGAATAATTTGGTTCAAGGCATGAAGTATCTCAAATGGGAAGACAAAAAGTCTCAAAGAAAGAATTAGAGTGGCCCTTTTCTATTGATGTCAAAGGGGGAGAGAGATGTCAAATTTATTAAATAAAATAACTTGTTTAAGGAGTATTATTCTTAAGGGAAGAATTTTTCTTGTTGGTTTTCCATAAATGACAAAGAGGGAGATTATTAGAATAAGGTTGTCATTGATGTCAAAGGTGTTGGTTAGTTTTATCATTGATGTAAAGGTATCTAGAAGAGTACAATTTTATCTTGTCTATGACTATGTATTTGAGTTATGGAAGGTTTTGGAAAGAGTATGACATGTTATGTTGAATCTATATCTATTACAAAATTATTGTTAAGTCATCTTGGATTCATTATTGAGATGGAAGGAGATCCAAAAGTGTGATCTGGAAAATTTCTGATGTTTTTTCTTGCATAGTGTGTTTACATAGGTAGATGTTTATACTCTACACTCTACCTATCTTGAGTATTTTTATCTATGGTTTTGATAGAGAGTATGTCTACACTAGTTATATTGACTCTAATTTTTTTGGACTTGATCCTTTGTAGATAAAAAATTTGAAGTAACAAAAAGTCACTGTGCTAGTTAATGTTAGATAGTTCAAATAACCAGAAGACAATTGAGAGGGGGGGTGGGGGGTGTGAATCAGTTCTCATAGATTACCAGAACCATTAGAAATTAAAACTTTAATACTAGAACCAAAAAAATTAATACCGGAATAGCAGTTAAAACAATTAAGCATAAACAATAATCATAGAATAAATACCATCCACATGACACCAATATTTGTACGTGGAAAACAATAGTAAAGGGAAAAACCATGGTGGGAAGCCTACCCACAGTCAGATAATACTTCTGCAATAATTATGTGAATTACAATTGAGGGCCTTGCACTTGAAGGAGGGCCAACAGAGAGCGTATTTATCATCACAAAAGGAGTCTCACTGACTACATAGAAATCTAGACTACAATTCGAAGAAGTGTTGAACTGCAAAAGATAGCATGTCCTTTGCTTGAGTATAGTTTTGGTTAAGCTCAATACCAAAGGACTAAATCCTCTTACATAAACCCAACTCAATCTCCAATGATCAACCAAATCCTCTACATGAATGATATTACATTATTCGCACATTACATCCCTTGAGTATGACCTCTAACATAACCATGATGATCTACAATGAGATCTTACATCTATATATATAAACCCTCAACCATAAACAATCATGTCGGCCACCAAATAATAAACCAATTACATAATTACAAACCATATTGGCCTTAGACCAAATAAATGATATCCAACACATAAGACATCCTAGAAACACATTGAGAGGTCCAAGCCACACATTACATTAAAGTCAATCCATAACCTAGATCATTTGGGACCCAGTATAGATCCATATGCTACAACAACGATCTCCATCTGCCAAGTCTCGAACATGATCACCAACAACATCCTAAAACTCCACCAGAAGATGCACCAACACCACTTATGCAATTTATCAAAGATCTTCATCAAAATCTTTGCTGGTGAAACCCTCGCCAGAACTAGAAACCAAGCTTCTAAGCAAATAGGATAGCATTCGATCACCAGACCAAAACCAACTGATTGAATATGAGCATGAGTATCATGAACAAGCCAATTCCATCACCAAATCATACGAGAGCCTACCGGATCATGTCGGATCCAAATCAACTAGAAACCACTCAACCTACTGGGACTAGAAGGGTGCTGATAAATCATCCAAACAACTAGTGTTGGCATCAATGACAAAACATCAATGCAACACATAATTAGCTCCACCAAATGGCCAACAATCTCCCCCATTGGCATTGATGGCAACACTATATGTGAAAAACATCTAAGTATCGAGAAATGCCAAACAAGTCTCTCCCAATGGAAGACAACCAACAATCTCCTGCATACAACTCTGAAATAAAGACCAAAATCCCCCTATGAATAATATCTCCATAAAGATTTTAATTTCTCCCTTCTTCCTTTTTCTTTTTCACTTCTTTTTTCACATAAATATCACTTCCCCTTTGAAATCAATGCCAAAAATCTAACAAAAATATCAAAGCAAAAACATAAACCACCGAATCACAAAGCTGACTACTCCCCCTAAGTAGTAGCATCCCCACATCAGTGCCCAGAATGAATAGTATTTCTGATAATGCATACTAGAATGATGCCAATCCACATCAATCAAGTTTCTACCAATGGGGCAGAAACTCCCAATCTGTCTCTCAGGTACTCAAATGACTCCTTGGGCAAAGGTTTAGTGAAAATATCTGCAATCTCCTCTTTACTATTCACATAAACTAGTCTAACTTTATTTGCTTCCACCTTTTCCTTCAAAAATTTATACTTGATAGATATGTTCTTTGTCTTAGAAAGAAATACCAGTTTCTTTGATATATCAATAGCAACAAAGTTATCACAGTGAATAACTACCTGTGCATCACAATCCACCATTATATCCTTCAACATTTGCTTCATCCATAGAATTTGTGTACAGTTAGTAGCAGAAAAAACATACTCAACTTCAGTAGTAGATAAAGAAGTACATGACTGTTTCTTGCTTATCCATGAAACCAATTTCTTTCCAAGAAAGAAAGCTCCACCGGAAGTACTTTTTTGGTCATCAACATCTCCAACCCAGTCAACATCTGTATATGCACATAAAGTAAATTGATCATCCTTAGGGTACCACAAACCATATTCTGATGTACCTTGCAAGTATCTAAAATCCTTTTCACTGTAATCTCATGATTTTCTCTAGGATCACTCTGAAATCTTGAAATAATACAAACAACATTCATAATGTCAGGTCTAGTTCGAGTCAAATAAAGTAGATCTCCAATCATAGATTTGTATCTTGTAGGATTTACCGGTGTAGAAACATCTTTTCTTGTCAATTTCTCACTTGTAACCATAGGAGTACTTACTGGTTTAGAATATCCCATACCAAATTTCTTCAATAATTCCTTAGCATATTTAGTTTGACAGATGAAAATACCTTTATCAGTCTAAGTAATTTGTAAACCTAAGAAAAAAATCATCTCACCAATCATAGACATCTCAAATTATTTCTCCATATTCTTAGAAAATTCTATGCATAACTTATCATCACCTCCAAAAATGGTGTCATCAATAAAAACTTCAATAATCAGTATATCATCATTAGTGATATTAAAATACAAATAATTTTCAGCACTACCCTTAGTAAAGCCAATTTTGAAAAGATATTTATCCAACCTTTCATACCAATCTCTAGGTGCTTGTTTCAATCCATATAAAGTTTTCCTTAACTTGTAAACCATATTTATATCATCTGATAGTGAAAAACCATCAGGTTGCTCAATATAAAATTCCTCATCAAGATCCCCACTCAAAAATGCACATTTAGCATCCATCTAATAAACCTTGTATTTTTTATAAGCAACATACACAAGAAATAATCTACAGCTTCAATCCTAGCTACAGGTGCAAAAGTTTCTCCATAATCAATTCCTTCCTTCTAAGAATATCATTTACAATCCAATCTAGCCTTATTCCTTATAACTTGATCATCCTCATTAAATTTATTCCTAAAAACCCTTTAGTTCCAATAACATTTTTATTTTTAGGCCGGGGAACCAAAGTCCATGTGTTATTTTTCTCAATATGATCTAATTCTTCTTCCATAGCTTTCAACCAATATTCATCTTTGCATGCCTCAATTACTGATACTAGCTAAACTTGTGAAATTAAACATACCTCATTAGATGTCAGTCTTATTCTTGTCATCACTCCATTGTTCTTATCCCCAATGATCTGATCTTTTGAATGATTCAATCTCACATACCTAGGAGTCCTCTGACTCTCTGTTCCTCTTCCTTGTTCTTCAGTTACTGTCAAATTTTCTGATACTACCAGAGTAATTGGTTCAACACTCTATTCCGATATAGGTGCTAGCGGTTCATATATAATCATTTTTACTGTTGGTTCCTTCTCATAAACTCTGATTTGACTTCTGTTTAGCTCATCTACTTTGACATTAGCACTCTCCATAATTCTCCGCGATCTCTTGTTATAAAATCTATATGCTTTACTTTCATTAGAATAACCAAGAAATATGCCTTCATCACATCTAGGATCAAATTTTCTAATGATATCATCTCTCCTGATATAACATTTAATACCAAATATTCTAAAATACTTAATTGTAGTTGTATTGACAAACCATAATTCATAAGGTGTCTTACCAGTTTCTCCTTTGATATGTACTCTATTGAATGTATAAACTTTTGTGCTCACTGCTTCTCTCCAATAGATATGAGGTAGACTAGCTTCCATCATCATTGTTCTAGAAACATCCAAGATAGTTTTGTTTTTCCTTTCCACAACTTCATTATGTTGAGGTGTCCGAGGAGCAAAAAATTGTCTTCTTATACCATGCTTCTCACAGAAGTTATTAAACTCACCGGATGTGAATTCTCCACCATGATCTGACCTCAAACATTTAATCTTCAATCCTATCTCATTTTCCACTTTAGCCTTAAAGATTTTAAACTTTTCAAATGCTTCAGATTTTTCTTTCAAAAAATTAACCCACATCATTCTAGAATAATCATCAATGATTAGCATGAAATATCTATCACCTTGAAAACTTTTAACTCTACCAGGGCCACACAAATCAATATGAATAAGATCAAGAAAATCATTTGATTTATCTTGTATACTCCTAAAAGAGGTTTTGACCTATTTAACCATTTGACATTCTTTACATACCGGATTATAGGGCTTCATAATCTTAGGTGTATCCCTAACTGCCTTAGTTGAACTGATCTTTACAATGCAATCAAAATTCACATGACACAGCCTTTTATTCCATAGACAACTCTCATCAATATGTGTAATCAAACATGTCTTCTTACTAGAATTCAAATAAAATATGTTACCTTTTGTTTGTGTACTGGTTGCAATCTCCAAGCCAGATCTGTTAATGATTTTGCATTTTCCATCCTTGAACTATAATTGAAATCCCTTATCCATTAATTGTCCTACACTAAAAAGATTATGCCTCAAACCTTCAACATAATAAACATTGCCAGTATTGTTCTTACCATCCAATGATATAGTTCCTTTTCCTTTGATTATACATGCTTTGTCATCTCCAAATCTAGCTAGATTGTCATCAAATTCTTGCAAAGATAGAAACTTCCCTTTATCTCCAGTCATATGATGTGAACAACCATTGTCAATTACCCATTCATCCTTGTCTTCAATTTTAGCAGCAACTGCCTTCTCTTCAAGTACATTCTCTTCCAATGCCGAATCATCTTCCTTGATATCTAGGAACACCCATTCCTTTCCATTGTTAGAACCACTGGTATTATGCTGGCTCATCATCAAAATCAGTAATGCCTTCCTCATCCACTCTGTAGTATGATTTGTCTATGTTTTTCCTATAATTCTACGTGTTTTGACATCCAGGGTTAGGCTTAAATGATCTTCCAACTCTTTCTTCAAATCTTGAATTCCTTTCAGGACATCTAGATGCAAAATGACCAATCTTATTACATGCAAAACATTTAAAAGGTGCTTTTCCTTCATACTTACTTCCTACTAGTCCTTTAGGTACTCTTTTTGCAAATAATGCTTCAAGTTGCTCAAACTCATCATCTTATCTCTTTATATCTTCCAATTACTTCACATATAAAGCTTTCCAATCTTGCTTACTAGTTGCAGATGTAGATGCATGAAAAGCAGGTTCAGTCTTCACAGCTTAAGAAGGTCCAAATTCTTCAAGCTCAAAAGCAGATAGTTTCCCAACCAAAGTATCTATGTTGATAGAAGTATTAGCCATTGTTCTCAACTCATTAATAGAAGTAGCCTTCATTTTGTAAACCAGTTATAGGGATCTCAGAACTTTAGAAACAATTTCATCTTCGCTCAAAGTTCCACCACAACATTGAATTACCATAACAATCTCATTTACCGTTTTCATGAATGTAGTAATCCTTTCATCTTCTTCCATCTTCAAGTTTTCATATGTCACCCAATAACCATGAAGTTTAGAAATCTTCACTGTAGGTTCACCTTCATTAAGAGTCTCCAACTTATCCCATATAGCCTTTTGAGATGACTTGTTGGTTAATCTCATTATTTGTTGATCAAAAAGTGCACACAAGAGGGCTTCTCTTTCTCTACAATCATTCTCAAGCTCCTTATCCAAGTTTGCAGGAGGAGGATTGCCAGATCCTAGATTATAAGGTGTGACACCATTTTGTGTGATCTCCCAAATCTCCTTGCCAAGACATCTCAGATGAGTCTCCATCTAAATCTTCCATACTTTGTAATTTGTTCCATCAAGCCTAGGAATATCTCTCCACAAGATAGCTCTAGACGAACTGGATGAAATTGAATTGTTAGTTGCGACAGGATCTTCCTCAAGCGGTTAATCTTTCTGTAGAGAGGACCAAGGCTCTGATAGAAATTCTTAGATAGTTCAAATAATCGAAAGACAACTAAGAGGGGGGGTGAATCCATTGTCATGGATTACCGAAACCAGTAGCAATTAAAATTTTAATATTGGAACCCAAAACATTAATGTCTGAATAGCAATTAAACCAATTAAGCATAAACAATAATCATAGAATAAATACCATCCACATGACACCAAGATTTGTACGTGGAAAACACAGTAAAGGGAAAAACCACAGTGGGAAGCCTACCCACAGTCAGATAATACTTCTGCAGTAAGTATGTGAATTACAATTGAGGGGCATGCACTTGTAGGAAGGCTAATAGCCTAGAGTGCACTACTTATCACAAAAGGAGTCTCACTGACTACATATAAATCAATACTACATTTCGGAGAAGTTTTGAACTACAAAAGATAGCATCTCCTATACTTGAGTAGAGTTCTGGTTAAGCTCAATACCGAAGGACTAAATCCTCTTACATAAACCCAATTCGATCTCCAATGATTGACGAAATCCTCTACCTGAATGATATTACATTATTTGCACATTACATCCCTTGACCATGACCTCTAACATAAGCATGATGATCTACAATGAGATCTTACATCTATATATACAAACCCTCAACCATAAACACTCTAGCCGGCCACTAGATAATAAACCAATTATATAATTACAAACCATGTCGGCCTTAGACCAAACAAATAATATCTAACACATAAGACATACTAGAAACACATCAAGAGGTCCAATCCACATGTTACATTAAAGCCAGTCCATAACCTAGATCAATCAAGACCGAGTATAGGTCCATACCCGATGCTACAACAATGATCTCCATCTGCCAAGTCTCGAACATGATCACCAACAACATCCTCAAACTCCACCAAAAGATGCACCAACACCACTTATGCAATTTATCAAAGATCTTCATCAGAAGCTTTGCTGGTGAAACCCTCACCAGAACCAGAAACCAAGCTTCTAAGAGAACATGATAGCATCCAATCACCAGACTAAAACCAACTGACTAAATATGAGCATGAGTATCATGAACAAGCCAATTCCATCACCAAATCATACCAGAACCTACTGGATCATGCTAGATCCAAATCAAACAGAAACCACTCAACCTACGGGGACCAGAAGGGTGTCGGTAAAGCATCCAAGCAACTAGTGTTGGCATCAATGAAAAAACATCAATGCAACACATAATCAATTCCACCAAATGGCCAACAATTAATTAGGTGGGTTTCTATTTTTCATTTATGTGCTAGAGATTTATAATTTGTACGTACTAAAGGTAGCACGTGGATGACCATTGAGACTAGATAAGGCTACATTAGGAATTGCATAACATGTTCTTTCTTCTAGTGTAGTGTGTGGGCTATTATACTTGACCTATTACACATTTGGTTAAGTGTTATGATTGTAGATACAATAACAATTATCTAGTATGTGTTTGAGGTGTGAATTTGAGGTTGATGCTATGTGAGTTAAATCCCAATCATTATGGGGTTTTATTAAAAGATTGTATGTAGAGTGGGTGAGTGTTCTGGAGGTCGAGCACATCAAGTTGAAGTTGAGTTTTTAGTTTGAAGGTCCACAATTCATATCTCTACATTTTGGTAGGATTGGTGTCTCACTTGCTAAGTTGGTGCTTAGATCTTGGAAGAGGGGATTGAAGTATCTTGTAGGTTAGTGCAGGAAAATATATTGAGGGATTGGTGTTTTTATTACTTTGATTCCTACTTCACATTGTAATTAATATATTATTTTGTGAGCCTGTATTTGGATAGTAGATCTAAGCAGTCATCCTCACTATGGTTTTTCCCTTGTGGATTTCTACATATAGCTGGTTTCCTCGGGTATTGTTGTGCATTTATGATATCATTTGTATTATTGTTTTAACATCAATGCATGATTTGGGATTATTGCTAAAGGTAAGTTGGATTTGTTGGCAATTGACACTCATCTGGTGGCTTTTGATCATTTATTATTGGTTTAGGGTTGTCATTGATGGCAACTCTTCATGACATTCCCATCTGGTAATCATGAATCTTGATTTCTGGAAGAGGATGTCAACCGGTAGCCAATTAATTGGTATTTCAGGATGAACAAAGTAGTTCAGGTCTGGAAGATTTTTGGTGATTGAGGAGTTATGAATTGTGTTTGGGTTGATTGAGACGACATAGAGACATCATTTTATTGTTGTTTTGGTGATCCACATTTATCTTTGGTGATCCGGTCAAGCCGACATATGACTAGACGTTACATTAGCGGGCCGACATGGTAAATGATCTATTTTGTGATCACAGATATATAAGACTATTGTAGATGATCTTTTTGGTGATTGATAGGATTGTATGCGAGCGAGTGGTAATAAAGAATCTGTTTTGGCATAGTTTCATGTGCACATTCTTTTTCCGGTAGCTGACTGAGATAGGGAACATGGAAGAACAAGGCAGAATAGTAGAGGTGATTCAATCGGTGGATTTGACACTTAACCAGAACTCATCCAAGAATTGTAGATACTATTTTGGAGTTCATTTTCTATAATTAATCATTTCAATTAATTAGTAAGGCAGTGATCCTTCCAGGGTTGTAGGCCTTATTGTATTTGAGCAATGAGCTCTAGGCAGTGTGTTTGAATGCTTGTGCATTCCCCATATTGTAATATTATTTTGCTACTGGCCATAGTGGAATAATATTGTGGGTTCAAATCCCACTGTGATTTTTCCCATTTGGGTTTCCATGTAAAAATCTGGTGTTATGATTTTGTGGTTGATTGTTTTACGTTCCTGCGTTTCAGTTTCATGATTATGCTTATGGTGGTTTAAAGTTGTATGAAAAATTTGCTAACTAGTATATCACTGATTCAACCCCCCCTCTCAGTGATCCCTAATTCCAATAGGATTAGATGTTGAGTTTTTCCATTTACGAATTCAACCCTCTCTCAATGTATGGTGTGTCCTTCACTCTTCACATCCATCAAATGAACTTCCTAATGATGGGCTACAACTATAATAAGGAAATGTTAGATGGAGTTCATTTTAGCAATTGGTGCAAAAGTCTCAAAGTAGTCAATTATGGGAACTTGGAAGAATCCTTTTGCAACAAAATGAGTGTTATGCTTGCCAAATGAGCCATCTACTAAGAAATTGTTCGACAAATCCACTTTAATCAAACAATCTTCATTCCCATAGGAAGAGGGATTAAATACCATGTGTTTTTCCTCTCTAAGGAATTCAAATATTCCTTGTGCCATCCCACTCTAGATTACCAAGTAAGCTTCTTGAAATAAATATGGAACAAAAGCCAAAGCAATGAATGAAGATGGAGATTTTTGTAACTATTATCTTATTCTACCCAATCACTTGTTGGCTCAAGATTTTGATGATCCTGAATTGGTTATAGACCCTAGAGGATAATCATCAATCTCTAAATGATGACTTGAAGGGGAATGTGAAATCTCATTATTGTCACTATTTGAAGTGGATGAAGGAAACTTGTAATCAATATTAGGATGATTAGGATCATTTGAAGAATTGTCATTATGATGAAATGTCTCCATTGTGATGGTGGATGAATAAGTAGTGGGAGAAAAACTAGGAAAGCTTTCTTAAAAATGAACACTCCTCTCAAAAAAACAACTCATAACTAGTGGGATGGAGAAGCATGTTTCCTTTGACATCATCTAGGTGTTGAACACCCGGTAGGACTCAGAGAGGGGATGAATTAGTCCAAAACATTAAAATAGATTTTTAATAAACTTCATTAACTTACTTAGAAATAACACATTGATCATTAGCACATAAGAATCAACCATCAACACATGAACACTAGATTTATGTGGAAAACATCAAATAGGGAAAACCCATGGTGATAATCTAACTCAAATTGAATAACAATGTTTACAACATTTTAGGCTTACTATGAAGGAGTACCAACACTTGAAGGACTTGCAAAACTAAGGTGCACAACCTTAGGCAAGATACAAAGAGGACTTTCTCAATTTAAGATTACTTCTTCGGGACAAGATACAATCTATTGTCAAAGGTCTCACTATCATTCAACAATAAATAAATATAGATGAATTGAAATTAAGAAGGATTCTTTTGAACATGAAATCATCCTTGAACCACTAGATCAATTGACCAACATCATGGCATACATCTCTGATAATGTTCACTATCACCACACATTGTCTTGCAAATATATCACCATCAAAGCTCTTATCAAACTATCTTTCGCACAACCAAAAAATCTAAATATTCTTTCAAATCAATCATATGGACTTCTCACACAGTTCACTTCTCATCCACACACAATTCATCCATCTACACATCTTTAATATGAGATAAAAAATTGAAATCCTAATTAAGGGTCAACCAAAATAGTGTTGGATTGGGGACTGGAATATTGAGAGAGGGCAGTGAATCAATATTCCCATTTATTCAAAAACTTTCTCCAAAACTTAATCCTTGCTAATAAATCAGACTTCATCAATTAAGCATATCAAACATGAAATAGAAAATGTAGAGCTAACATGAATCACAACCACAAAAGAACACTATAATTTATACAGGGAAAACCAAAATAGGAAAAACCATGGAGAGTGTTAACTCTCAAGAGTATATACTAGTTATATGGTGTTTACAAAAGGGTGGCTCACTGTCGGGTAGTTCACTGCCAAAGTTACAAAGATGGCTCACTATCAAACTACTCACTGCAAGATTACAAAAGTGGCTTACTACCAGAATGCTCACTACAATAGGTAACGTTGAATAGAAGAAATTTGCATCTCTAAATGCATGAGATCAATTCTAAGCTAAGCTCAGATCACAATTCACAAACCGTATATACGATCCGGTGAAAGCTCTGTACAATTATCCTTCATCACTTATAATAGATCCGGTGAAGGATTACTGCAATATTGTTTACACTTTGATTTTGCACCAACTGCCTATATTGTCTGCAACTCATACTTCACACTCTGATACTCGCTTTTCTGCTATTTCTCTTAATCATCATCACACTCATATCAAATACTTCCATATAAATACTAAAATATTAACACACCAAGATTGTTAGATTCAATGAGAGTCCCAAAGAAACTGAGAGGGGGGGTGAATCAGTGTCTAACTAGTGATTGAATATTTAAATTTATTTATAATTTTGCAACCCAAAAAAGTGTACCGATAAACAAGAATTAATGCAATAAACACAAATAATAGAGACAACATAGAAACACACAATAACACAAGATATTTTAACGAGGAAACCCAGTGTGGGAGAAAACTCAGTGGGATTTGTGACCCATAATATTTACTCATTGGCCAATGAATAAATACTACTTACAATAAGGGCCTGCACATGCAGGAAGGCCAACTGCCTAGAGCGCACTGCTCAAAAGAGTCTCACTGACTACAATATGGATAATTAAATCCAATATAGTGTATTGCTCAAAATAGCATCTCAAATGTCTGGTTCAGTACCGGTTTAAGCTCAGTTAAATACCTTAACCAAAACCTTCGTTGTCCACTATATCACCTCATACAATAATTTCCTATTCATTACATTCTTTCATCATTACCTCCTTCAAAATGACCTATGAGATCTCATACATATATGAGTCTATACAATATACCAAGTTGGCTTACAAATAGTTAATTACATTTACAAAATAATTCACATAAACAAAACTTTATCCCATGTCGGCCTGAGTGCTGGTATACTTCATTTCCAATGTAATCTAGATGCCGGTGAAAGTGCCTGCTGGTGTATGATATCTGTGATGCTGGTGCATGTGTAGAAACCTGTTTCCGGTTGGTTTCCATCAATGACAATATTAACTATTCTCATTAGAGTGTAGAATGCCAACAATCTCCCTTTTGGTATTGATGGCAACACTCATGAGAAAAATCCAAAATTGCTATCCAAAAATGAAATCAAAATGAAGTGTGCTCCCCCTGAGCAAGTGATCTCCTTTGTGCATTTATTTTCTCCATACTACTCCTTATTTTTCTCTATACTACTAGTCGCCCTTTAACATCAATGACAAAGGATGTCAAAAAGAATCAAAGAATACAAAAATGCTACCTCATCGCCTATAACCAGTTGGTTAGAATCTGAAAAATGTTTGCCAAAACTAGATTTAGGCTCTGCATGAATTTTCTATTGTCGAAGAGAATGGTCTCAATCTGCTGGATCATGTCGGTTAGATAGTGCATTTACTACTCCAGTGATCGTTCTCCTTGAACTATTGCCTTTGATAATTAAACCAGTTAAGTAATGAGACTGTCCAATTTTGGACAAAGTTTACTTTTGAGTTCTCGGGCTTTTGACCTTATCCTTGCTTTCTCTTTCTCAATTTTCTCTAACTTCTCTTTTAAAACTGCAATTTCCTACTCAAAAACCAAGATAAGTCCCGAAGAACCTATCAAATTATCTGCAATATCATTGATTTCTTTATGTGTCTTCTTGGTTTCCTCATCTATATCCTTTGTCAAATAGTGAGGTTTACATGCTTCTCTATATAGCTCCTTATACTCCAAAATTGTAGAATTAAGTACCGGTAAAAGTGTGTCCAAGTGATCGGTACAATTCTTTATAGTGTTCTCAAAGAATGTATTTTTCTCTTTGTCAACTCTCTCCTTAATGGTATCCTCATTCACCTTTTCCAGAGTTAGAACATTTTCAGCAATAAATTTGGACAATGTGTCCAATTTACCTAAAGAATAATTAAAGTGATCTATCTTATAGGTAGGTGCAATTATTTTCAAGATAGGTAATGTGTTATCAATAGCCTTAAATGATAAGGCATTGAAATCTATTATCCTCTTGATAGAATCCAAAAGAACATCTGTGATGTTAGTCGGTCTAAATTCTCCTGTTGATGTGCTAGATTCTCCAACTACCTTTATTATTTTTCCTTATTGCCAAAAAAATGTTGCTCTTTACTTACATTTTCTTCCGGTGGATTTGTCTATGTATGTACCTCTTCCTTTGATGGTTTCTCAGTATGTACAAGTACCTCTTCAACTCCCGATTTCCCTGATTCATGTTGCTTTGTGTTAGTTGTCTTATCCTCTATAGGTTTCTCAGTTTGTGCTAGTATCTCAGTCTTCTGAGAGTCTACAGTGTGTGTCGGTTTCAAAGATCTTTATAATTTCACTATCAACTACTTGTTCCTTATCTACAGCAATGTTTATATCTTGTGTATCTACATTCATTGTGAAATGTATTTCAAACTCCGAGTTAGTATCATCATGAGTTATACCTTCAGTAGCCATATCTGGTGGATTAGCTGTGTGTACCAGAGGGGTATCCTGAAGTGGTGGTGGAAGATTATCTATAATCTTTATAGTAAGAACACCACCAATTTTACCTTTTCCCTTACCTTTCTGATATAACTTGAATGTCTTGTCCATTTTCGGTCTATTTCTTTCCTCTTTCTTTTCCTTCTCAACAAAAAATATATCCCATTTATCTGCAGTCTCATCAACAATCTCCTTAACTCGCCTAGCCATTAGGTTTACTTGTCGGTGTCCACTAATAAATACTAACTGGTTAGCTTCAGATATAAGCTCATCTATCTCTTCCTTAGAGTTTACTAGATGTATAGCCAAAAGTGCTTCAACTTTCAATTTCTTATCAAGTTCCATTACTGATAGCCTTTTTGCTTCCAATTTCATGTATAAATCATTGGGTAAATCATCAATTACTTATATCAAAACTTTCTTGTAAATATCTAAATGTAGAATAATGCTTTCTTCAATAATTTCTTTATCAAAATCTTTAAAAGAATGATACCATTTATTTACATTTACCATATTACCTTCTTGTGTTCTTTCATTCAGTAGATCATCCAGTGTAGGGGTAACCGATGTCTATTTCTTCTCTGGTGTAAGCTTCTTCTGTGGTTCCCTAACTGCCTGTTGTTTCTTTCTCTGTGTTCTGGTTTTCTTAGGAGAAGGAGAAGGTACCGGTGGGGTTTTCCTTTTCCTTTCAACTCTCTTAAACTCAACAACCTTTCCACTGTCAATATCAGAAGATGTCACAACCGGTGAAACATATGCTTCCGGTTGCAGTCCTTTAAGCTCACTAGATGATATACCACTAATATTCATGACATTTTTCTTAATATCACTGGCCTTCTTAGAGGCATCTTTGATAAACTTGTCTCTTTTCTTCCTTTCTTTCTATATAGATACATTACTTCCAATAGTTTCAGCATTACCAAATATTTCTTCAGATGGCTCCCTAGGTGCATCAAGTAGGGATTTTGCATATGTTTATAGAATAGGTAGGTCTACCTCATAACCCATCTCAGTAACCCAAATAGTTCTAGGGCTTATTGCTTCCATCCAAGTCTCATCTCTTTTAATAACAAAGCAAATTTGCTTGTCATACTTATCAACTATGCTCTGTGGTAAACTCTCTCTTGCCTTCATTTTGGTTTGAAATTTTTTGAAGTAATCTATTATGATCTTGTCACAGTCAGTGCCCATAGTGGTGAAAGCTTCCTGCATCTATTTGCCTACTAGGATGTCATAACCAAAATATTTGTGACCTATTTCGGGTATCTCTTTGGTAAAGTATAGCATTAAGCATACTAGCTGGTTCCCAAAATGGAAAGTACCTTTCTTATCTCCATTAATCCTCTTCAAATTGTCAATCAATTCATCTTTAAGCCATTCACAAACATCAATCTTACATTATTGTTCACCATCTCATATGCACTATGAATACAAAGGCTAGAAACCAAATTTAGTCTATTTGCATGTGTTACTTTATATCCAAGTATCATACTTACATATCTCACATTTATATCCTTAACATCATTGACTCTAAGTGATCTAGTATCACATGTGGCTCCGGTTAAGCTTGTCACACTCTTTTTAGGTATTTTCACAGTTTTATCAGGTCTACTACCAGTTGAGGGTAAACCAATAACTTCCTTAATTGCTTCCTTGGTTATCTTGCAAATAGACTCTAACCACATGAACTCTCCATGGACTCTGCTCAATACAAGTCATACAACTTCCTTTGGAAATTCAGGAATGTTCAGTATTTCTACAAAACCTAAGTCTTCCACAATCTTATGTTCAGGTTTAATCACACCTTGTTAATCGGTAATAACCTCATTGAACATTTTCTTCAAATCCTCAGTCCCTAGGTCTTCTATGTTGCAATGGATGTAGATTCTAGGGTCTTCAGCAAATATGACACCCTTCGGAATTTTCAAAAAAGATCCGACAGAATCATCCAGCCTTGCAATCTTAGGAATAATCTTAAACACAAGTCTAGAGGGTTTGATGCTTTCAACAATGGTAGGGTTTGCAATAAACTCAGGAACAGAAGATGAAGTTGCCATTTTGATAAATACCTCTTAACTTGAAATTCTCTAAATGTCTGAAAATCACTTCATTGCTTCGCCTTAGAATTCCCTTGCTCAATTTCATGTTCTCTGAATGCTTGAATGCTTGGTGAGTTGAAATGAGGGTTTTCCGGTGCTTTATAGCCAAAAAGGTTCTTTAAAACCGCATTAAATGCTCATTGGTTAAGTGAAAACTTAACATATCTGTCAGTAAAGAAGAAATGTGTCTTCTTCCCATCAACCGAGGGTAAAATACATGATTTTCAATTTTCTGCAATACCCCCTAAGGATTATTCCTTAGTTAGATGAAGAATCTCCTACCGGTGGAGGGTTACTCCGTTCTACCAGTGCAAAGATAGATTCATCAACTTTTTGATCTCCCTTCTTAATCCATTGTTTTGAAAATTCTTTCTTTATTTCAGTTACCTTTTCTTTTCCCTTCACACTAGATCCTTTATTGTTCGCCGGTATAGTCTTGCTTCTACAAAATTTTGCAATATGCCCAATCTTGTTACATGCATAACAAGTTACATTATTCCTCTGAATATCTTTTCCATATCCTTGACAAGTTTGTGTTCTGCATTGATTAGATAAATGCCCAAATCTACCACAAACATAGCATTTCACATTCATTCTGCAATTTTTTGAATTGTGACCAACTTTATTGCATTTAGAACATATATCAGTAGGTAAGTTTGTATTCTGATTATTTCTAAATCTGCATTGATTTTCTCTATGACCAAATTTATTGCAATTGAAACATTTCCTATTGAATTTATAAGCATTAGGTTGTCTTGCTAGTTTACTATGATCTTGATTGTTTGCAGTCTCGGAACTTTCTCCATGTTTAAATCCAAGTCCAATTGTATCTCCATCAATTTTTTGTCTTTTCAGCATGTCATCAAGTCTTTCTGAACTTTTCTTGAATTTTTCTTTGTGTTCATTTGCAATGATCAACTCATTTTACAGAATTCCAACTTGTCTCAAAAGCTCATCTTTATCATGTTGCATGTGAATCAGATTTGTCTTTAGCATACCAATTTCATGACAGAGTCTTAGATTTTCATTAACTCCATCATTAAGTCTCCTAGTGAAGTCTTCTTCATTCTTCTTTCTGTCTTCAAGATCCTTACATAGCCTTATGGTTAAGTCTTTCATTTCATTTCTCATGTTAGTGTTCTCTTGCTTCAACTTGTCTACAATATCACTAAGAGTTTCCTTTTCATCATCATGTTTCTGCATTTTCTCATGAAGTTCTTTTCTCTTATTTTGTGCTATAACTAGGTTCTCCTGAAGTCCTTTAATGAATTCCTTAGCAGTCCTCAGATCATCTTCAAGTTTGATATTCTTCAATTTTTCTGCATCAAAATCTTCAAGATCTCCTTCCAACTATTTTCTTAAGTTCTCCATCTGTACCGGCTTGGGAATCTTCCTCAAGCTGTTAGGCTTTTGCAAATAGAGGACCAGGCTCTAATACCAATTGTTATATTCAATGACAGTCCCAAAGACATTGAGAGGGGCATGTGAATCATTGTCTAACCGGTGATTGAATATTTAAACTTATTTATAATTTTGCAACCCAAAATAGTGTACTAGTAAACAAGAATTAATGCAGTAAACACAAATAATAGAGACATCATAGAAACACACCATAATACAAGATATTTTAATGAGGAAAATCGGTGTGGGAAAAACCTCGGTGGGATTTGTGACCCACAATATTTACTCACTAGCCAATAAAAAAATACTACTTACAATAAGGGCCTGCACATGCAAGAAGGCCAACTACCTGGGGTGCACTACTCAAAAGAGTCTCACTGACTACAATATGGATAATTAAATCCAATACAATGTACTACTCAAAATAGCATCTCAAATGCCTAGTTCAATACCGGTTTAAGCTCAGTTAGATACCTTAACCAAAACCTTCGTTGTCCACTATATCACCTCATACAATAATTTCCTATTCATTACATTCTTTCATCATTACCTCCTTCAAAATGACCTATGAGATCTCATACATATATGATTCTATACAATATACCAAGTTGGCTTACAAATAGTTAACTACATTTACAAAACAATTCACATAAACAAAACTTTATCCCATTTCAGCCTGAGTGTCGATATACTTCATTTTCGGTGTAATCTGGATGCCAGTGAAAGTGCCTACTAGTGTATGATATCTACGATGCTAGTGCATGTGTAGAAACCTATTGCCGGTTGGTTGCCAGTTGGTTTCCATCAATGAAAACATCAACTATTCTCATTAGAGTGTAGAATGCCAACAGGCATAATGTGTCGGCCTAGCTCATGTTATTCAATAAATCCATGAATATAAACATGATAATAAATTTGGCCTCCACAAGATCTCTATACACTTCCTTTTACATAATTCATTCACTGATGCATATACCTTAATTACCGAAATGGGATGGGGGTCATCCAAACCCATAAACTTAAAACTCCAAACTCCAAGAATACACATACCACAGATACTGAACCATGAGACATGAAAAAGATACATTTGCCATAACCAAAAGATAGATGATATTAGAACACATAACAGATACTAGGACCAATGTAAACATAACTCAAAATTTTGGATAAGGATCTTCTAGAAATAACTCCAATAGATCAACTACATCTTACTGTATCACATCCCAAAGCAATACCAAAACTCACATCACCTGCTCATAGAAAAACTACACATACCAACTGCATACTGCACACAATATTTGGACCAAATTGGATAATTGACTTGACATCTAATTGCTGCATATACCATTTGGACCAAACTAGATAACTTGTTTGACATCAATGACAATAATATTCACTCAAGTCTTACAAATAGAATAAGAAATATTACACAAAATAAGCCACCTAAACCTAAAATACTTAAATCAGTCCACTCTAGGAGATTGAGGGAGCCAAAACATATTACAACATATCCTTCCACAATTGATTTAAGAATATGCACATGCTAACACATACTCTAGAGTTGTTACCAAATGTAACATGTAAAAATAATAACTAGTCAGCCAATAACCTCTTTTGATATAAAATACTCAATGCGAATCTCCACATGCCATGGTGAGACCCAAAAAATCATCTCAACACATCTTCCAAAACATATAACAAAAGAATATGATCCACTAAACTGCAACATAATTAGCAACATATTGGGAGGGCACCAAAATATTTTTTAGATCATCATGAATACACAATGACACAACCAGCACCAAAAACATTAACTGCAACATAAAACATAATTTTGCAATAGCCAAGGGCATATCCAAACCAACATCCATCTAGATAACTGGGTTTGACATCAATGTCAACCATACAAGCTCATGCTACCAACAATATTTGAACAATCTCATTCTTTGTCATTAATGGAAACACCAATATAATTCATTTATAGACAATACCAACACATCACAACTCCCTCCCAAATTTCTCACAACAACTCTCTCCCCCTTTGACAACAATGAAAAAAGGCATTACAAACCATACTAATCAACTCACAACACTGCTCCCCTAAGAGCATCAACAACATCAATCTAGGAGACAAGGATAAGTACTATGTCTTCCCCTAGAAATATTCATCACTTAAAATGCATCTAGTTAGGAGGGGAAATAACCCCTAACTTCTTCTTGAGATACTCAAAAGTATCCTTTACCAAAGCCTTAGTAAAATGTTTTCTACCTGCTCTATTGTAGAAATTTATTCCAGTTTGAATTCTTTATGTGCAACCTTCTCTCTTAAGAAATGATAATGGATTGAGACATGTTTAGTTCTTGAATGCGTAACTAGATTCTTTGAAATATTTATAGCTTTGATATTATCACACATAATATAAATAACTTCATCAAATACCACTCTAATATCCTTAAAAGTCTGCTTCATCCACAAAACTTGAGTACAACAAGATGCTACAACAATACATTCAACTTCTGCAGTGCATGATGATGATAATTCTTGTTTCTTACTCCTCCATGAAACTAATCTATCTCCTAAAAAGAATGCACCACCACTAGTAATTTTCTTGTCATCAATAATTTTGGCCTAATCAACATCTATATATGCTTTCAACATGAATGCCCATCCTTCTTGTACCATAGGCCAAAGTCCTAAGTTCCTTTGAAATATCTAAAAATCCTCTTCATTTCTTGATCATGAGTTTTCTTTATACTAGCTTGAAATCTTGCAACCAGACATACAACCTGCATAATATCTAATCTAGAAGTAGTAAGATATATCAATCCTCCAATCATAGATCTGTACTTCTTCTAATCAACATCCAGAGATGTATCATCTTTTCCTAATTTGTATCCAATAGCTAAATGGGTAGTAATAAGTTTACAATCATCCATAGAAAACTTCTTTAACATTTCTTTAACATACTTAGCTTGAGAAATAAAGATTCCATCATCCAACTGAGTAACTTGAAAACTACAAAAGAATGAAATCTTTCCAAACATAGACATCTCAAATTATTTTTGCATTTCTTTAGCAAATTCTTTACACAAGCCATCACTTTCTCCAAAGATATATCACATCAACATAAACAACAATAATCAACAACTTAATGCATTCAACCTTAAAATAAGGATGATTGTTTGTAGTTCCTTTTTTAAGTATTCATTGTAAAAAATATCTACCCAATCTTGCATACCATGCTTTAGGTATTTTTTTTGAGTCCATACAATACCTTCTTTAATCTACAAACCATATTTGAATCTTCTCATAGTCTAAATCCATTTGGTTGTTCAATGTACACTTTCTCTTCTAGTTCTCCACTCATAAATGTTGACTAAACATCCATCTGATATACTCTAAAGTTCTTGTAGGTATAAAAAGAAAGAAACATTCTAATAGCTTCCATCCTAAAAAATGGAGCAAAATTTTCTTGAAAATCAATACCTTCTACCTAAGAATAGCCTTTATATACCAATATTTCCTTGTTCCTTGTTTCTTGTCCTTGTTTGTTCAGTTTGTTCTGAAACACCCACTTAGTTCCTATCATATTTTTATCCATTGGTCTAGGTACTAGCTCCCAATTCTAATTCTTCTATATATGATTCAATTCTTCTTCCATTTATTTTACCCAACTTTCTTCTTTTCTCACTTCATCATATGATTTAGGTTCAACGAATGAAAGAAAACAATAATTAGTTTTCTCATTTACCTCTATAACAGTTATTCTTGTTTGAGCTCCTTTATTCTTGTTTTTGATTATCTAATCATCTAAATGATTCCTCTGTGCATACTTTAGGGTCTTGATTGCTTGTTCCAATTCTTCTTCATCTTCTTCTATTTCCTTTTATTTTTCTTCAGTGTTTCCTATTGGATTTGTCTTTTCTTCTACTACCACTAGAATAATTTCAAATTCAGTCTCTTGAACAAGTTCAGGGACAGTTTGATCCCATACCTCACATACTTTCACATTTGTACTATCTATTATATTCTTTAATATCTTATTGTAACAATGGTAGGCTTTTCTATTCATATAATATCCTAAACAATATTCCTTCAGCTGCTCTGGTATCAAACTTTTCAAGGTCATTCTCATCTCTTTTGATATATCACTTACTCCCAAAGATTCTAAAATATTTCAGAGTAGGTGATCTTCTGTACCACAACTCATAAGGTGTCTTAGTATAATTTACTCTTATTTGAACCTTGTTAAGAATGTAAACAAGAGTATGCACAATGTTTTTGAAGTACATATTATCCAAGTTGACATCTTTCATCATAGTTCTATCCATCTCAATAATAATTCTATTCTTCCTTTCTACCACATCATTCTACTTAAGAGCTCTTGGAGCGGGAAGATGTCTCCTAATACCATATTTCTCAAAAAAATTATCAAATTCATTTGAAGTAAATTCCCCACATCTATTACATCACAAACACTTGATTTTGTACCAAACGTGACTTGAAAACTTTAAATCTTTCAAAAGCATCATATTTTTCTCTCAAAAATGTAACCCATGTATTCTAGAATGATCATTAATCAGTAACATAAAATACCTTTCATCATTAAGTCCTCTGTTTCTTGTAGGGCCACATAAATCTATATGAATTATCTCCAATGGATATTTCATAGAATACTCTTTGTTTTTGAAACTTCTCTTTGTCTACTTCCCTAATTGACATTCCTTACACATAGTGTTAATAGGCTTGATAATCTTTGGTAAATCTCTTATTATGTTAAAGTTATTGATCTTCATCATGTTTGTGAGATTTTGCCAAGATCAAGATCTCAATGAAAATTACAAAATAGAGAGACAAAATATAGGACAAGAATAAACTGTATTCTCATCAATAGATCAATAGTTGTTCATACAATGAATAAGAGCCTACATATATAGGCAAGGCTATATGGATATGTGAGCACACAAAAATGACATGTGGCTAAATAAGAAACAAGGGTAGGTAGGAAAAACAATAAAATATTCCATATGAGGTGGATCACCCATCGAAGGTGGAATTATCACTCCATAATAAGTGGATATGATAGAGTAGTAACAAGATCACACCATTAAAGGTGGAAATTTTCCTACACACACTATCTCAATGTGGCACAAACATCCAATTGCCTCATACCCAAACTACTATGAAATGTATTATCCTAAGTAAACTTAAGTAAGGTGTAATAATATCCAACATGAATAAATAATTACACCAACACCTCCCCTTAAGTGCAACTTAGGGGAATGCACTTAAGTCTACAATGCAACTAAGCAATGCAAGATGGGTCCCGACTACTAGGGCATGTTAGGTACCCATGTACAAATGAAAATTCATGCAAACTAATGCAATGAACTCTCTCACATAGTGGGGAAAGAGAGAAAAATCCAATGGAAAAAAACCCTCCCTTAAAAGAGAGATGAAAACTATACAAGAAAACTCTCATAGAAGTATGTGAGGAACAAAACCCCATGTGAGAAAAAAGTCCCCCCCATATGAGAGAAGAAGAGAAGCTAGGTAGCCCCCCCTCAATGTAGAATTTGCACCAATGATAGAAGCTCGAGAATGAATGAAGAAATTGCTCCATGAATGTCGAACAATATTCCTCCCCTTGGGAAGAAACAAAACCAAAGGTGTATCCATGAAGTCTCCCCAATCATGAAGGGAAGGTGTATGAAAAAAACTCATGATGAATGAAGTCTTTGAAAACTGCTCAAGTGTCCCCACGTCGATGATGAAAGATACCCCCTCCAAAGGTGGTGAACTGCTCCACACTGCTGAAAAAGGCACTCTAAGATCTAGTGGAGATGAATGTAGAACAATATCCAAAGACTCACATGTCTCCTCTAAACATAAAGAGACCTCCTCCAACTGTTGTACATAAGTATCCACAATCATGTCAACCTCAAAAGAATGATCATGTAGAGAATGAACAAGAGGGTTAGAGTGTTCCCTCGCAATAATCGAAGAAGGATCACCTTCATAAAAGAGAAGATTAATATCATCAATTATGTCTCCCAAAACTGTAATGTAGGACTCCATAAACAAACCTGCAATGTCTGTCAAGTATGCATCCCATGAAACTGAAGCTGGAAGATAAAATATATCCTGCTGCATTGAATCACAAGAAGGAAAAACTATCACATCATCCACATCATTAGGTGCAATAGGTGATGTGATATGAATAGGAGGAGATGAAACACAAGGCTCAAGAATGGGGTCACATGTGAGAATCCCCAAGTTCAAGTACCTAAAATTCTCCTCAAAATCTGTGGCATGGTGCAAGGCTCAAATGTAGAAAACATAGACTGTGAAGATGCCACATGATGAGAAGCCCCTGAATCGTGACTTGTAGTAGCACAAAGAGCTTTTCTTTTTCTTGTTCCAAAAGAGTGAGTCTTCCCACTTGTAGAAGCCATGAATTCTTTCCCTTTTCCCTTTGATTGTGAGGAAGTGGAAGTTGATGAATCCTCCTTCTTGTAGGCATTAGGCAAATCAATGTTGTTCTTTTTGAGGATATGTGAGAGCTCATCAATCTTCTTAGAATGGCAATGACACTCCTCATGACCTACCTTTTTACAATAGGCACAAGTAGGTCTCTCCCTCTTTGGTGAATTGTCCCTCTTGGAAGAGGATGAATCTCCTTGTTGTGGAGAAGGTGATGCTTTGTCCTTAGGCTTTGATTGCCATTTCTTCTTATTTGAGTTGTCCTTTCCTTGATTTCCTTTGTTCCCTTGATTTTCCACTAATGCTTGAGACTTAGAAGCCTTAAGAATGCCCATGCTTATCAACTTAGTTTGTTCCATCATCAACATTTTGATGAAAGCATCAAATGTAGGCATTGTGTAGCTTGAACCCATTATCATCCTATGGGTTTGGAAACTAGAAACAAATGTTGCATATTCTTGTGGAAGTTTTCCCATCAAATTGAAGATAAATTGAGTATCCTTCTTATCAATGCCACAATCCTTGAGTTGTGCCCTCAAAGCTTTTGCCTTAGTGACATAATATTGTATAGTATCAAATTTCTTGATATCTAACATGGTGAGATCACAATCAATTTGATATCCCCTAATCTCATCAACTTGACCATACAAGTCTTGAAACTTTTGCCAAGCATCCTTAATTAGGGTACATTTCTCGATATAAAAAATGAGATCCTTTGATATATATTTTATTAAGGCACCAATTGCCATGATATTCTTAGTAATCCAATCCAAGTGAGAAACATGATCAGCCTTAGGATCAGTAGGAGCAACAATATAATGAGTTAGTCCTTTTTCCAAAAGTTTACTCCATGCATAAATTTTCCAAGTAGCATAATTATGAGAAGTTAAGAGAGGAAACTTAGGAGAACTCATAGAAGAAAAAAGGAAGGAACACAAGAGCACAAAACCACAAGAGACACCCCCCCAAATTCAATCAATCAAAGTACCCCCGCCCCCCAAAATGATGATTTTGGCACTTTATATGTAGTGTGTGTACAATAGGCCACTTGAAAACAATGGCAAGGTGGAATTTTGATTTTGTTTTACAACTGTCCCAATAGGCTGAGATCTACAATGCAAAAGACTAGAAAGATGGATCTATGCAATACAAGTGCCAAATTGGCCAAAAAAAGACCATATGAAGAAAGTACAATTTCTACTCAAAATCATTGCAAATTGATAGCATATTATGAAAGTAGAGGAAACATTATGCACTTAAGAAAAAATGGCACCTGAAAAAGTAGTTTGTATGAGCCCAAACCGAGTCCCAAAAGTTGCAGAAACGGGGATTGGATAGGTATAGTCACCAAAAATTAATATTTATGAACAATATGTCCATCAAAATCAGAAAATAATGCCACCATGAGATAGTACACAAAAAATTATCCCATTTCAAAAAAAATTGCACCAAAAAAGGAGTACAAATGAGCAAGATATGGCCTTCCAAAGTTGAACTACAAACCAGAAAAGCTCAACGGGAGGGGGCTGATAAATTTTCAAAAATGATGATGTCAAAAACACACAATGTTAAATTTGATGGTCATCTAGTCGTCGCAAAAACTTCACCTCCCTGCTGATGTGGCATATGTATTGTACGGACAGATGACATGTCACAATTTGATAGGTTTCGTACTATACAAAAATGTTGACGAGGCTTGCTAACTGTACAGTGATGTGGCAATATAATGAGTGACTGGATGACACATAGCATGAAACATGGGTGTGCTGACTAGACATATGGAGGCCTTGTGGTACCCTGCGTGACACTGATTAGCAGTGACTGGGCAATATCCAAATGCTTAGGTGGCGCCTACATGGAGGAGTCAGAGGTGGCCACGTGGCAATGTGAGTTGATAGTTCTCGAGCAACCGAAAAGGGAACTGGTCACCGATGGAAAGGAGGATGCAGTGGTCGCTAATGGATGGGAGGATGCAGCAGTCACCAGAGCCACGGGATGGCGGTCAAAGGCACAGTATCGACGATGAAGACCGACAGCCGACATGAGCAAACAGAGTCCAGTGGCTAGGAGGGACACGAGCACATCAGAGGGAACATGTCATTGGGTGCACCGGTTGGTTTGCAGGGGTCGACCAGGAGCAGAGTAGGAGAAAACTCACCGAAGGGAAGCAAGGTCGCAGGAGCCCACATGCAGAACAGAGGTCGCTGAAGGAGTAACCATTGGGGAACTATCGGAAGTAGGGGCCGGTGAGGGAGACCCAAGGACACTGTGCAATCTACATGTTTGGTCTCTGTGTGGTGTATGTGTCCGGCGATAATGCCTATGGGAGAATCTACAGGGTCTGCAAAAACGCAAGCTCGTATTGTACGGGGGGTGGGGTCAAATCCCCCCCAAATAATACAATTTTTGATTTTCAAACTTTAAAATTCAATGTCATTAAAAAAACCACGATTTTAAAAAATAAAAAATTTAAAAATAAAATTGCAAAAAAATTTAATTAATTTTTATTTTTTTTGAAAAAAAAATCGTACCGCACATCCTAATAAGCTGAATTTTTCCTCCGAGCCCCAAAGTCGACTTTCACCCAATATAGGCAAATTTATAGTCAAAATTCTTGGAAACAACCACCCAGACGTGATGGTGAGGTCGGATGTGGTCTAGGATGCCTCCAAAAGATGCTTCTCCTCAGATCTACCTCTTGATGCCGCAATAATGCCTCTCAAAGATGAATCAATGACGCTCTAATGGCTCTGATACCATGTGAGATTTTGCCAAGATCAAGATCTCAATGAAAAGTACAAAATAGAGAGACAGAATATAGGACAAGAATAAAGTGTATTCTCATAAATAGATCAATAGTTATTCATACAATGAATAAGAGCCTGCATATATAGGCAAGGCTATATGGATATGTGAGCACACAAACATGACATGTGGCTCAATAAGAAACAAGGGTAGGTAGGAAATAGGTCTGGTAGGTAGGAGAAACAATAAAATATTCCACATGAGGTGGATCACCTACCAAAGGGGGAATTATCACTCCATAATAAGTGGATATGATAGAGTAGTAACAAGATCACACCATAAAAAGGTGGAAATTCTCCTACACACACTATCCCAATGTGGCACAAACACCCAAGTGTCTCATACCCAAACTACTATGAAATTAATTATCCTAAGTAAACTTAAGTAAGGTGCAATAATGTCCAACATCAATAAATAATTACACCAATAATATTATCAAAGTTAACATGTCCCATCCTCATATTCCATAACCAACATTCATTAGTTTGACTTAGATAACATTTGTTTCTACTTATGTCCTTTATATAGTAAACATTTCCACTTGTCCTAATTCTTTCTACTACCAACTTTCTATTTTTCATTTTCTAATCATACTTCTAATATTGGTGAACACAACATAATAGCCTCTATTGCACATCTAACTAACACTCAAGAAACTATGTCTCAAACCTTATACATAATAAACACTATCAGTTTTATGCTTACCATTAATTGAGATACTTCCTATTCCATAAATTGATGTATCTTCCTCTCTTGCAAATTTGACTGATCCACCATCATACTTCTCCAGATTGATAAACTTGTCTTTGTCTCTGGTCATGTGAATTACACATCCAAAATTAATGATCCGTGATCTTGGTTCTATTTTAGTATGTAGTGCAATCTTCTCTTCTGATCTTTCAAACATATCTCAATTCTTCTCTGCTATAGCCAAGAATAAAGATTGTTCATTCAATTCTTCAACATCTTCTTCTTTAGACGAATGTGCCTCCAATGGGATTTTTTTTTTTATCCCTTTATATCTATCATCTATTCTTTTCTTAAAATCATGTCTTATGTATCTACTTTTCTTTTCAACATCATCATATTTTTGTACTGTCTTCTTTATATATACATTTAGAAGCATAATGACCAATTCTTCCACAATTAAAGCATTTCAAGGACAACTTACCTTTTTACTTATAGTTCTCACTAGTTTCCAATTCATCTCCTGATATCCTTGAAATGTTAAATGTAACTTCTCTTTGATAGGATGTTATATCTTCCATCTCTCCAATTTCATTGCTAGACAATGTTTTGATAAGCCGATCAATAGAGTAGTTGTTCAGGTAATGACATTCTTCAATAGCACACTTCTTTGGTTTGTAAGGTTTGGTCAATGTAAATAAGATTTTTCTGATGACATCAATTTCTTCTGACACTCCACCAACAAATCAGATAGCCTCTATGGTATCATTTACTCTATGTATGTAGCTCTCAACACTTTCAACATCAGCCATTCTGAAACCTTCAAAGTTTTGCTTCAGGTTCAAAAGTCTTGCTTGTTGGGTCTTGAAATTAGTTTCATATGCATAATAGAACTTGTTCTAGATTCCCTTAGCTTCTTTCTTTCCTCTAACCTTTCTAAATACTTTGTCACAAAGACAACTGATAAGTATTGTTCTAACTTTTGCATTTGTCTCCTAAGTCCTAATTTCATCTAGAGTTGATGGTCCATTCTGAGGGCATTGATAACCTATACAAATAATCTCCCAAATTCCATTCTATAATGCTTCCAAGTAAGAATCTATTCTTTCCTTCCAATAAGTAATTTTTTTTCCATCAAACATCATTTCTTTAGCATGAAGGTCTTTCGCCATCTCTAAATCTACCTCGAGTGGTTAAGCTTTCCAAACAGGAACCAATTCTCTAATACCAATTGTTGAACACTTGGTAGGACTGAGAGGGGGAGGAGTGAATCAATCCAGAAATTTAAAATAGATTACTAATAAACCACATTAACTTAGCAATAACACACGAATCATCAACACATAAGCATCAACCATCAACACATGAATACTAGATTTACGTGGAAAACCCAAACAACAAAAAACCACAATGAGAATCTAGCTCACAATATGAATAAAAATGTTTGTACAACATTCTAGGCTTACTTTCAAGGAGCACCAACACCTAAAGGACTTGCAGAACTAAGGTGCACAACCTTAGGAAAGATACAAATAGGAGTTTCTCAGCTAAAGATCACTTCTTCAAGACAAGATACAAACTGTTGTTGAACAAATCACTATCAGTCAATAATGAATGAAATAGATAAACTGAAATTGAGAAGGATTCTCCTAAAAATGAAATTATCCTTGAACAACTAGATCAAGTGACCAACATCATGGCAAACATCTTGGATAATTTTCACTATCACAACACACTATCTTATAGAATATATCACCTTCAAAGCTCTTCTCAAACTATCTTTTGCACAACCACAAACTCAAATCTTCTCATAAATAATTTTCATACAATTCTCATACAATTAACTTCTCATCCAGACACAATTCATCTATCCATATATCTTAAATATGAGATACAATATTGAAGTCTTAATTAAGGGTCAACCAAAATATAATAAGCAATATTACACAACATTAGCCACCTGGACCTAAAATACTTAAATCAGTCCACTCTAGGAAAAAGGGAGAACCAAAACATATTAAAATACATCCTTCCATGGTTGATCCAACAATTCACACATGCTAACATATACTCCAAATCTATTACCAAACGTAACATGTAGAAATAACATCTAGTTGGTCACACAACCTCTTTTGATGCAAAATACTCAATGTGGATCTCCATGCACCATGGTGAGACTCAAAACAAAATATCAATACATCTTTCAACACATATCCAAGCCAAAATTATATGATCCACTAAACTGCAACACAATTAGCAACATATCCGAAGGGCACCGAAAGCTTTTCGGACCAACTTGAATACAAGATGAAACAATCAACACCAGAAACATTAACTGCAACACAAAACATAATTTTTCAACAACCAAGAGCATATGTAGACCAACATCCATCCAGATAACCAGTTTTGACATCAATGACAACCATACAAGCTTATGCTACCAACAATCTCCAACACTAGGTACCCAATAAATATGTAATTATTCTTCTTCAAATTCATAGCCTTTTGTTTCTATACTAGTATTTGGGCTCATGGTAGAGAACCAAATACCTAAAGTTCTTAACTATTGGTTTCCAACTAGTTTGTTATTGAAAAGGAGTTATTTCCTTTAAATCTTTGTGAAGAACTCAATTTTGGACATAACGCAAAATTGATGGCTTTTGCCTAGTAACAATGTACCAGATATTTAAGTGAAGCATATGATTCACCATCTCCTTCAAGGACCTACTCTTGCATTGTATGCCACTATTCTATATGGGATTGAATGGAATTGTGTGTTGCATCTAGATACCTTTTCACACACAAAACTATTCAAACTAATTGTTAATATATTTACCCCCATTATTGTTAGAAATTGATATCTTAGGATACTAATCATTATAAACATCGTATAAATAAAAAAGATAAGAATCATACATACATAAATGTACATATTACACAAGGTATACATGGGGATTACCCTTTTGGGTAAAAAACCCATAAAGCATCATTTTATTTAAACACTTATAAATTATAGTCTAACAAAAATAGACTTGAACCTAGAGAAACTCCTCCAATGCTTCCACATGGCCGATGATACCTCTTGTGCATAGTGATGTAACTAACTATCAATCTCCAAATTCCCACATCTCTCAAAAGAGAGATAACCTCCTTAAATATAGGAGGAAGGATGAATTTAGTAGTCACAAATTTCATATACCCCCATTCACAAATAATTAATAGTCTAATAGTTATTAGATTACAATTATTTCAAATAGGATATGCTTATAAAGCATATATTATATAAGGTTTTATAACTGTATATTAGAACACTATATAAATGATATAAGGGTGTGAGCCCTACTAAAATTATGTTCTAACAAATAAATATTAGAAAAATCGTGATGAACTTCCAAGATTGTTTCTCTAAAAAAGCTTTGAAATATTGAAAATTCTTGCAGACTACAAACTTTTGTTTGAGAAATTAAACCCATGTTTATCTATAAAATTCATCAATAAATGTCAATGCATTTCTACATCACTAAAATATGGTTGTGGAAATGGTCATGTCAAGGCACTATGTATGAACTCTAATAGTTGTGTAGCCTTGCATGCTTTTCCTTTATCATATTTTCCTCAGGATTTTTACAAAGAACTTTGATGAATAATGTGTTACTACTTATCAAATTGCCATTAGTTTTTATAGTCAAAGTCATACTATATATTCTAGTCGGTTAGCACTACCGAATCATGCAGTCAGTAAACATAGAGAAGTCGGTATGCACAGTCTAGTCGGTTATAGAGGAAAGCAGTCACATAACGTAGTATACATCGAGCTATCTATCAAGTATCTTTTTGAGACTATCGAGCAGTAAAGATAACACACCGAGTTGACATACACCAAGTGAAACATGTTACCAGATACATTGAACCTGGACATGCATATGAAAACATGTTACAAGATCGAGGCACATCTAACCGTTATTACATTGGAAATTGCACCAGAAGATTGTGTACGATTTTAAGGACAATCTAACCAATGAAATATTTTTCTTATTTATTCATTTGAGGAATCTTGTTTGTAAGATCGAAGCAATGAATTGGATCACCGTTTTAAGAGATCTATTTATACAGCATGAGTGAAGTGTATGTATGCATGAAGGAAGACTGTTACAGAGACACAGAGGTCACCGAGAAGGGTTTTAGAGAATAGTCGAAGAACAGAGTAAACAGAAGGGTTTACCGAGTTACTATATGGGTTACCGAGGTATGCTATAAGAAAGGTAATCTATTCTGAGCACATAGAATCTGCTATAACATTTCAGATGTAAAGTTGCAGATATTTGTAATGATTTTATTGTAATATTGTGAAGTTGAAAGAGAAACCTTTAACAAGGTAAAAGACTCTAATCAATTCTATAAATTGTAAAGCCTCTAACCAGGTGCAACATTCAGAATAAATGTTGTAAAATCCTTTAGCAAGGTAGATCTAACAGATCTTGTTACTCCTAACAGGGTAAGCTATCAAAAATAGCTAAATGTAGCTCTAACCGAGCATTCTTTATTATTGCAGTAGTGAAGTTGTGGGTGCCATCCCCACCGCAGTTTTTCTCTCTAACCAAGAGTTTCTGCGTAACCAAAATATATGTGTTATGGAGTGAATCATGTATGATTTCTATCTATTTGTTTTAACTTTATTTTATGTTACTGCACTATTCTGTTTATGCATAACAGTAATGTTATTATTCAAGAAAAGTTTTGAAGTACTGATTCACCCCTCCCCTCTCAGTACATTAGCTTTCCATATTGGGCCTAACATAATGATGAACTACTAAGGTCCTAACCAGTATTGAGAGGGGTGGGGGTGAATCAATACACACAAAAAAAACTGCTTCAACACTTTGTCATATCAAAACACAGCTGACCAATTGTCTTCACCACTGAAGTTTAACCATAGCTATACCGGTTAAACAAAAATACTTAAGGCAACATTCAATAGATCTCAAACTTTGATAACTAATTCACTGATATAATCATGCATGAGTTATACCAATAATACCACAAGAATTTAACAATGCATGCATATCTAACTTAATCAAAACCACACAATCATCACATGAAAATCTCACAACCCATAACACAGATTTTTCACGTGGAAACCCAGATGGGAAAAACCAAGATGGGAATGAATACCCACAAGTCTTTGTGAACTCTTTTGAAGTCTGCTCTGTTAGGAGCCTAGTTTGGTTAAAGACTTTATAATGAAGGTCCTATTAGGAACCGATCATGTTAGGGATCACCCGGTTAAGGGATGGCTATATACCCAGTTAAAGGTTGAAACCCTATTAGGAGTTACCTCGCTAGAGGATTTAAATAACTCAATAACCTTGAGCCACCTGGTTAGAGGATTTGCAACAAAGCCTATTAAAGCTACCTGGTCAAGGGATTTACCTTTTGTTGAAATGGTTAGAAGACAACAGGTAAAACACTGATCTGATAACAACACTTCTTGCTAAGGAAGATCCTTTTTAGTTCCTCTCTTCTGCAATCACACTCTACAGATTCCTTTGGTTCAACAAGTATCAAATCTCCAACACGTGGACACAAATACAACTTTTTCCAACACCTGCAATAACAATACTCATCAACCTTATAGACAACAACTAGGTTGGTAGCATGAACCCTAAACCCTAAATATTTCAAGTTTACACTTACAAGCAGTCCAATCTTGTCCGTCCAAACACATTACATAGAATGAAATGATATAAAACAGATCTCAAGACATTCTGCATTGTCCAATCTTCACTGCATCTGAAAATCAATAACCCATCACGCGCTCTTCACACATCGCTAAGAAAAATGATCATTCCCAAGGTCAGCATTTAATGCATTCAATCTTCACGTGCAAGAACCATAAAGAAATCCTTCACGTGCACACAAATGACATGGTATCTCGATCCTTATCCTTATTCCTTAACTAACTGGTCACAAAACATCATCAGTTGCACCGCACAAGGCAAATGAGTAACCCTAGAGCTAAACTAAGACTACCAACCTATAGTCACACTAGTGAACCCCAACATTGGTCCACTCCATCTCAGTTGACCATAACCGCTTCTGATCTTCATACCAATTCATATTGGTTCACCTGCTTGAGCACTTATTGACATCAATGACAACATGCATTATCACCTCTTCATCATATGCCAACAAAATTATCCTTGGCAAAATCCATTAGAAATTAAAATAGAAGTAAATGCTACAACCATGTACTATTCATTTAATTGTTGCAAGTAATGATAATTCAAGTAGCCAAACTATGTATGGAACAAACAACTCACCTCATCCAAATGAGTGAGTAATACTCTCAAAGGAGAGTTAAAAAAGTGAGAAAACTAATATAATTTGGATTTATGATCTACTTTTCCCATGGAAACTATAGACCCATTATGTATTTCACTTAGTGCCATTATATCAAGAGTGAAATAAGCTCACTTTCCAGAACTAGTGGGAGTGATCTTGTAAAAATTAGCATATTATTTGATAAAGATGGAACATAAGGAACATCTTGAAATATTCCATTTTCCATATCAACAAACCCTCTCCCATGCACTTAAACATGAGTGTCATCACCCATTAGTGTGGTTGGCATAAAACATGGCTCTAAAGAGTTTAAGTCATCTTTTGAAGAAGTCATGCGTGTTGGTATTTTGATGATGTTTAGTTGTGATTGTCATTGATGGACACACCTTTATTTTATGTATGAGTTAATCTCCACCGGTAATATGTGTTGTATTGTTCACACTAGTATTATATGCCATTGAATGAATAGTCTTTACTTGTAGAAGACTATCAGTGTTTTGCTAGAAAATGCTTTCCGATCAAAGCATGTATGAAGACCTCAAGTGGTATGAAGACCTCAAGTGGAGAAAGGACTCCTAGCAGAAGTCAATCTTTTTTATCGGAACACTATGTTCCAGTTTACCAGTCTTTGTTTATTGGTATATTGTGCTTAACCAGTAAAATTGTAGAGTGTGATGAGTTATCATCCACTGACACTTTGGCGGTGGTTCTGTGTCATGTTACCAAATGTGCCTAGATGCTTTGAACCTAGGAAATTGTAATCCAATCTCATTGGACCGACATGAAATCAGCTTCATATTTAAGGACATCATGTCTAGAGTTTTAAAAATGAATGTATGTGTGTATGTATAGAAGAATCGTGTGATAGAGATTGAACATGAAAAGGATAGAAGATTGAAGTAATGTTGCAATGCATTAACAGAGAGTTGTCAAGGATCTAATCAAGCATTATGTGCTATTGTTTAGATCATTCACTTATTTATTACTAATCTCTTTGACAAGTATGAAACCCTTAACCAGGTAGGCCCAGTCAAGCCTTTTGTAAATCCTCTAACAAGGTGGTTTACAGGTGTGAATCTGAAATCCTTTAACAGGGTAGTCTTTAATAGGACTTATCTCCTAACATAGATCTAGATTCCTAACAGGATTTGTTCTGGTGAAGAACATTGTAAGGCCTTAACCGGTCTAGTTATGATTCTGCAGATGTTGACTTGTGAGTTTTACTCACCGTGGTTTTTCCCATTTGGGTTTCCACATCAAAATATCTTGTGTTATGGTGATTGTGCTTATGTGGATAAATGCTCTATTTGCTATTTGTCTTGTTTGTGTTTTAACCATTTTGTTGTTTAAACTACTATATCGGTCTGCAGTAAAATTGCTTAAGAGTTTGATTAAGTTTTTGGGCATACTAATTCACTCCCCCCTCTTAGTAATCATCAATTGGTATCAGAGCCAACCTTTTTCTAAGTCTAACCGCTTGAAAGGAGATATGGGGGAATACAACATGAGGGAACTCACTCACCGTTTGGCTGAATCTGAAAGAGCCTATGATGAACTGAAGATCAAATATAAAGCCTCTTTAGCCAAAAGAAGAGAGCTTGTTGAGCAAATGATGGAAATCACTGAAAACAACCATTCTGATGAAGCAGATATAGATGGCCTAGTCCAAGAAGTGGAGAATTTAAATGAGTCCAAAACTAACCTAAGGAGGGAGCTGGAAGGACTGACTATCAAGATGAGTCAGGAGCTAGAAAATAGAAGAAAAGTTGAAGATCTAGTGAAGGACAATGAGTGTGAGATTTCTAAGTTGAAACAAGAGATTGGTACCGTCACTGCTTATCTACAAGAGGGTAAGGAAGAGAAAGAATAAATGCAAGCAGACCTCAATGTAGCCATTTCTCAGAATGAAATCTTGATGAAGAACAATGATTCTCTTTCCAAGGAACTTGCTGAGACAAAGGAGATACTTGCAAAGTTCAACTGGAATGCTACGAAGTTGGACCAAAAGCTAGAAACAATGAAGCCATCAAAGAATACCCCTGGACTTGGTTTTTCTGCATATGAGGAAGGTGAAACCTATGAAACCAAGACTAGTGCACCAAAGGAGAAATCAACACCTGAGATCAACCAAAGCAAAGGTAAGCAAAAGTTCAAACCTGTATGCTTATAACAATTTCCTTTACATGTAAAACAATGTGCATAACCACAAGGCTAGAACTGGTAGATTTAATGGTCATTGTTATGCATGCAAAAAGTTTGGGCATAGATATTTTGAGTCCAGGATAGTTATGAATAACCCTAGAGTCCATGCACCGAGACCAAGAGGGATTATCTAGGAACCTCCTATGAACCGGAACCCGAACAAGTATAGAACCTATGACCACCAGTCAAATGGTTATGAAGCGTCAACCGATTGGAGAGTAGCCTATTTGATCTACCGTGGTAGTGGTCATACTATTGCAACATGTAGGAGGAAGAATGGAAATGTGAACACTGAACCATGGAGAGAACCTGGTATAGTATGCTATCATTATCACAAACCGGGACATATTTCCAAAACGTGCAAACTGAAAAAGAATCCATCAAGAGACATACCGGTCAACTCAGAAGGAAAGGTCGATGTTGAAACCATTCAGGCCGATATGGATAAAATTTGGATGAAGTAATCTGAAGAGGAGCCACAAGATGTACCAATTTCTGCACCTAGTGTAGAGACCCCTGAACCGACAAACTGAGCTTTGAAAAGCTTAAGGGGGAACATATCAGTAACAATGTTTCAGACCCCCGGTGTGTATCGGTAAAGTGTATTATTGGTATTGGTTACCTATCAACCAACAAAAGAAATAAAGTGGTAAAGTTAGGGTTTGTACCCTATCAATGATACATTTATTATGGTAGGTAGGAGCATGCTTAAAAGTGGCTTTTGTCGTCATTTTTACTTACCTATTTTCAAAAGAAGAATTTTTCTAGCTTGAGAAGCACAACAAGAATGATTCATCTTGCATTCGAAAGAATCAAGGAAGAAATCTTGCACAAGATCCAACAGACAATTCAAGCTATCTAGAGTGGAGGGCAAAGTGGTAAAACAAACTTTTGAAAAAGTGTGTTGTGTTCAACACCAACGAACCCTAGTTCAAATTTGACATTGGAAAACCCTCATTCAGAGTGAAAAGGTATTCTTCATCAAAACATTCTTGTCATTCAAAATTATTTAGTCATGGCCTCTACATCCAAAATCCCTTCTAGTTCTACCGAACCTGAGGAATCATCCAAGTTTCTAAGAAACAAGGTGAAATACAATGCCCTATCTCAAATTCCCGCTAGATTCATTGTCATAGGCGATGTTTCAAGATACATTGATTGTGAACTGGAAGACCTAGGGTCTCTAGTGATTCACTCCTAGTTGAGTTTGTTATGTGGAGATGATAAGAAGATTAAGCGAGAGTACAATGTGATCGAGACAGAGAAATTCCACAATGCAGTATATTTTCTTGAGGAATTCACAGAAGATCACATAGGGATCATTCTAAGTAGGGTTCATGGTGACAAGATGTATCTTGAGAAAACCCATGATATTACACTAGAGAAAATCCATTTCATAATAGGTTTCTGTAATGTTGGAGAAGTCCCTGTTCTTCGCAAGATCACCAAAACCAAACTGACAGAGCTCACCAGTTCTATGAGCGACCAATGAGCAATGACTGTAAACACCATAAAAGATGATTTGGTAGAGTATGCATGCATGGTAATCGGTAATAGAGTATTCTATGCTAGTAGAATAAATTTTGTTCCTACAGCTGCAGTGCATGCCACTTATCGGATGATCAAGGATGATGTAGAATATGACTTATGTACCTGTATGCAAAAACAACTCATGGAGAATCTGAAGTCCATCAAAGAGGACAAGACACTGAGGTTTAAGTTTGGTCAATTACTTGTTGGTTTGTTTTTCTATTTTCAAGGGCATTTTCCCAGAGTTGGTGATGTTCAACGGTTAACTAACCTACCAATTTCAAGACAAATAAAGGAGAGTCTGCAAGCAGTGGGATATGCTTATCCGGAGACTCTGAACAAGTATTTTGATGAGTTCAGACTGAAGATGAACTAGAGAATGAGAATATCACGTGATCTGATTAAAAAGTATGAAGAGGATATATGTTTCATAATCAAAGTGGATCACTGCATAATGGAAGCAGTTGAGACCAAAAAAGATGAAGTTGAGCCTATGGGCTATGAAGTGGTAGATGATATAATCATAGGGTATGCCTCTACCCTACTTTATTCACCACTGGATCCAAATAAGAAGAGGACTAGTACTTACTCAGAGAGGATCAAATCTATTGAAGTACCGAAGTAGAAGAAGAGGAGAGCTATGACATCGACATCGACACCGGTTACATCTGCTGCTAGTCCTAAAGTGACCAAGAGGTCACCAGCCAAAAAGAAACTGAATGCCATTCCACCAAAGGTATTTAAAAGGAAGAGAAAAACTAGGAATAACACACCAGATTTAGAAGATATTAAACTAGAGGTAGAAATGAAGAAGACAAGACAATCAAGTAAGAAGACGAAGAAAACTGGTAATGTACCTGCAACCTCTGCACCGGTAAATATACATGTTGCTTCTTAACAGCCTATGACCCATTTTCAAAAAATTATGAAGAATATTAAAAGGAAAGTTCTTGACAATCTAAAAGATTATTTTGATGATCTTAGCGATAGTGAAAAGGAAGAAGTAGAGCTGGAGGTCATTAAATATTTGTGTGATAATGATTGGTCTCCAATTGACATTAAATCTGTTGTTCCTAATTCTTTATATATTTATTTGGATAACAAATGGCGCATTGTCATTGAAAAGGAGCAAGAAATTAGGGAAGAAATTTTTGCCCAATATTTTCTTGATGCCTCTAATTCAGAATTTTTTGAGATTCTTAATCGGTACAAAGGCAACTTTTTCATTCGAAAAAGAAGACTTCAGCTACTCGGAGGCAAAACCTCTGAAGTGGAAAAAGACACCCATCTGTAGGTTAAAGAAGTTGTCAAAATGCAGAAGGTATCCAAAGCTAATCGACTAGTTGAGCAAGAGCCTGACCTATCTACAACCAAACCGGATGAAATCTTCGACAGTCAGGGTGAAAGAATAGCAGAACAAAATGACCCCATTGATGTTGATGCACTAGATGTTGAGGACACCACTCTAGAGAAGGAGAAAGATGAAGAGGAGAGAGTGGAGAAAGAAAAAGATGAGAAAGAGGAAAAAGAGAAACAAGAAAAAGAAAAAGAAGAGAGAGAGAAATAGGTAAAAGAGAAAGCTGAGAAGGAAAAGTCGGAAAAGGAGCAAGTGGAGAAATCAAGACAAGAGAAAGAGAGAGTAGAGAAGGAAGAAGAGAAGAAGAAGGAAGTTTTGGAAAATGCACACTCCAATGAGAAATTGTAGGTGATTGAAGGTATTATAATTGATGGTAACCTTACAATCCTTTGGCACCGGCAGACACAAGCACAGACACTGGCACCGACAATGACAAAGATGTTCACCGACATCCTGACCGACATGATTTTATTTATTGCAAAATGTAATTAATTGTAATATCTTTTTGAAAGCTGACAAATCAAGTTGTAATATGACTCATATAAGTATGAGCTCTTGTAAATCATTTAGGATAGACGTGGATATGGCTAGATTATTGCAGAACTAAGATGTGAATATTAAGGCAGAGTTTGGAATAAGGTTTTGGAAGTTATATGAGCTTAAACTAGTACTGAACTTGGCATAGCAGATGCTGATTTG
Source organism: Cryptomeria japonica (assembly GCF_030272615.1). Lineage (NCBI taxonomy): Eukaryota > Viridiplantae > Streptophyta > Pinopsida > Cupressales > Cupressaceae > Cryptomeria > Cryptomeria japonica. The sequence continues at coordinate 622,881,919 of NC_081411.1, forward strand.
AAGCAGTACATGACATTGGATTTTCATAACCCACTTTTGTAAGTCAGTGAGAGTTCTCTTTTGTATTTAAGCAGTGAGCTTTAGGCAATTGGCCTTCCTGCATGTGTAAGCCCCTATTGTAACAGTAATATTCACTTATTGGCTAGTAAGCGAATATTGCGGGTCACAAATCCCACTGAGGTTTTTCCCACACCGGGTTTCCTCGTTAAAAATATTGTGTTATGGTGTGCCTTTTACATTGTGTTTATTGTTCTTATTTACTGCATTAATTCTTGTTTACTGGTACACAATTTTGGAATGCTTTTCATTTAATAAGTTAAGAAAATCCATTAACCACCAAGATACAGATTCACCCCCCCCCCTCTTAGTATCTTTGGGAATCCTAAGAGGAAGAAGAAAGGAAGAAGGAAGAGGAGAAGGAGAAGGAAGAAGAGAAGAAGAAGGAAGAAGAAAGGAAGAAGGAAGAGGAGAAGATGAATAAAGAAGAGAGGAAGAAGGAAGAAGAAAGGAAGAAGGAAGAAGAGAAGAAGAAGGAAGAAGAGAAAAAGAGAGTGGAAGAGGAGAAATAGAAGGCTGCCAAGGAAGCCCAAGAAAAATGAGAATAGGAGAGGAAAAGACAAGAGGAGATCAAGGCAAAGGAAGGAGGACAGATTCCTAAGGCAACCAGAGATCAAGCCAAACAGGTTGATCCCACCGGTCACACCACTTTGACTCTTGCCTATCTTACTCACTTGGTAGATGAAAATGAGCTACTAAGGAGCATTCAACTAGCTCAGGATAGATTGGAAGAACTAAGGAAAAAGAAAGAACAAGATGTCATTCAATTTGTTGTTGACACTCTTTCTAATCTAATCCTCGATACTAACCTCCCCAATACCGATTCCTCGCTGGCCAAGTTAAAAATTCTTTGCATAGTAGTGGATGATCAAGTACAATGTTTGGAAGATGTTGCCCAAGCCACTGCAAAGAAAAACCATGAAAAGGCACTGAAAGTTGCACTGGTGAAACAATTTAATGAAGACAAAGACAAGCTAATCCACCAGAGGGATGATATCAGTCTGGCAATAGCTAAAGGCCATAAACTATTGAGCAAAATCTGCCAGCCAGATATATTTTGTGATGATGCTTTGAAGAAAAAGAGTCAACTCCAATCAGAGTTAAAACAATATATCGGCAACTTCAAATTGCCATATGATTCCTTCATAGTGTATGGAAAGACTATTCACACTCACCAGCAACAGATTGCAAAGATTGAATCAGAGATTTGCAAGCGGACACAAGATTTGCAGGAGCTCTAGTTGCTTCTATTACCCAAATTGTAGGTTCTTTAGAAGTGCTTTATGAACTTGAAGGCTATTACTGTTACATAGGAATTGAGCACCATCGATGCCATGGAGGAGTTAGCTTTCTAGATGAAGACTCATAGTGAAATTGTTGCCTCACTCCTAGATACCTAGTCCACAGACATGAAGGATTTCATGAAAAAATTTAAATCTATTTTTGAAAATTTTTACTCTTTATTGTCATGAACATATACTTTGTTTTTATGTTATTCAATATAACTTTGGTAAATTTCTGTGAAAGAGGGAGTGTTTGCATTACTTTGTCATTATTGGCAAGGGGGAGTAGCATTCATGAAAATTTTAGGGGGAGTAGCATTGAATTTGCACATGCTTATAATTTTGGCAAAGGAGTAGTGTATATGCTTAGGGGGAGTAATTTTGATTATGGCATCATTTTGTTTTGTAAGCACTTAGATGTCAAATTTTCCTAAGTGTTGCCATCAATGCCAAAGGGGGAGATTGTTGGTATTTTGATGATGTTTAGTTGTGATTGTCATTGATGGACACACACTTATTTTATGTATGAGTTAATCTTCACCGGTAATATGTGTTGTATTGTTCACACCACTATTATATGCTATTGAATGAATAGTCTTTGTTTGTAGAAGACTATCGGTGTTTTGCAAAAAATTCTTTCTGGTCAAAGCATGTATGAAGACCTCAAGAGGAACAAGGACTCCTAGCAGTAGCCAATCTTTTTGATCGGAACACTATGTTCCAGTTTACCAATCTTTGTTTATCGGTATATTGTGCTTAACCGGTAAAATTGTAGAGTGTGATGAGTTATCATCCACCGACACTTTGGTGGTGATTCTGTGTCATGTTACCAAATGTGTCTAGATGCTTTGAACCTAGGAAATTGTAATCCAATATCATTGGACCGACATGAAATCAGCTTCCTATTTAAGGACATCATGTCTAGAGTTTTAAAAATGAATGCATGTGTGTATGTATAGAAACATCATGCGATAGAGATTGAACATGAAAAGGATTGAAGACTGAAGTAATGTTGCAATGCATTAACAAAGAGTTGTCAAGGATCTAATCAAGCATTCTGTGCTATTGTCTAGATCATTCACTTGTTGATTACTAATCTCTTCGACAAGTCTGAAACCCTTAACCGGGTAGGCCCAATCAAGCCTTTTGTAAATCCTCTAACAAGGTGGTTCACAGGTGTGAATCTGAAATCCTTTAACAGGGTAGTCTTTAACAGGACTTATCTCCTAACAAAGATCTAGATTCCTAATAGGATTTGTTCTGGTGAAGAATATTATAAGGCCTTAACCGGTCTGGTTACTATTCTGCAGATAGTTGACTTGTGAGTTTTACTCACCATGGTTTTTCCTGTTTGGGTTTCCACGTCAAAATATAATGTGTTATGGTGATTGTGCTTCTATGGGTGAATCCTCTATTTTCTATTTGGCTTGTTTGTGTTTTAACCAGTTTGTTGTTTAAACTACTATACCAATCTGTAGTAAAATTGCTTAAGAGTTTGGTTAATTTTTTGGGCATACTAATTCACCCCCACCCTCTTAGTATTCATCAATGATGTGTGAATTTTTGTAGATATGGAGAAGTGTGTTTTCATTGATGTCAACCCATGGTGTAATTAATGTTACTCTATGATGTTGAATGTTCTTGTTTGGATGTCCAAACTGGGAGATTCTTGTAATTGTGGTAATAGTGTGTTGTTATTGATATCAACCTATGTTTGTATGCTTGAATGTTCATGGTTGGATGTCAAAATATGCTAATGAAATGTGTTGATCTAATGTTCATGTTTGGATGTTGAGATGTGTTGATCAAATATACTAATATGATGTTCATAGTTGGATGTCAAAATGTGTTGATGTAAAGTTCATGGTTGGATGACATATATTATTTGATTGATAGACTGTTACAATGAAACAACTCAAGTATGCACTACCAGTTTGGTGTTTGTAGCTTAGGGGATTGTACTACATTTCTTTACTTTTGAAACTTATGGTTTCATAGTTTGGAATTAAGATAGAGGAGTTGTGTAGTATATATGTTTCTCATTTCATGTCATAAAATCCAATAAAATTATTTTCAGGGTATGAAAAATAATGACAACTTTGTTTCTTGTCAGGATAGGTTAGAGGAATGTTTCACATTTCTCTACTCTTAATTTGTTATCCTTGCATGGGGAATTCATTCATATTTTCTATATATTAATTCTTATGTCTCAACTATTCAAGTGTACCACAAATATGATTCTAATTATCATATCTCAAGACTATATTGACTGGTCTACAGGTGATGCTACAATTTCAGTATGTTTGTTTGCACCAACTCAATTGAACATGACAGTGTGAAAGGATGGTATGGGAATGATGTTGAAATTCATATGATATTTTTTAATGAGTTACACATAATGGTTTCTGGTCTTTTCAATCCTTTTTTTTGACTAGAAGATTTGGCTAAATGGCTAAGAGTGTTTTGGGCTCACCTAGGATATTTGCACCAATGCTTTAATAGTTGTCCCTATGTGGATATGTGTGCCAAAGTATTTTTTATCCCACCTATATCTTTCCTTGTTCCACATTTACTTACCTTCCACCATGTAAGTGTTTTGGATCAACCTCCTTGGGGATGCACATCTCATGCCTACACATTTCATCTTGGCTGACTTGGATAAAGTTTGTGGAGGATATAAATGGAAGATAAAATTGTTATAAATTTGTCATGCCCAAACTTTTGGGCAAGAATGGGATAATTTTATTTTTTTTAAATCACAACTTAAAACATATAATTTTGCAAATATGAAATGTACTAGCAAGTTTTTCTTAACTATGTTTGAGTTAACTCTAATCACTATCTCAAGTAAACGAACACAATTTAAAATTAAATGCGGAATACTACATGATTTAATTTATTATCTCATCAAATTTAGTCAATAGATTAATTAATTCAAAACTCTCTAAAATTGATGAAAATAAAATTACTCTCCAATAACCATTATTTGTTTTTAGGATCTAATTAAATTAGTCCGAGCACTTAGTTTATAAATGTCTATATTTTATTTTAACAATAATTAAAAGTGTTTAACTGGATCGACTAAAGGGTCAATTAAATTCATAGGGAATATTTTCCTATAAAGTTTAATCTCATAAACCTAGATCTAGGTGGGCTAAAATTATCCTTTATAGTCGAATAATATACAACAGAATAACAACCATGAAAACACTAATTTTATTAATATAAAAATAAAGCCCTTTCCTTACTTTCATTATATATATATATATTTTGCTACCCTAACCCTACCCGGGTTAGGGTTTTATCTTTTTTCTTTTGGCAGGAAGGAGGGCCAAAGTTATGGAGCAGCGGCCATGGCTAACTTAGTGAGGGTTTTATTTTGGGAAGGAGTTGTTAATGGTGGTAGCGGGGTACCCCGGGTACGCCCATTGTGGGAAATGACAGTGGCAGCCCAGAGTCTCCCCACTATGGTTAACCACAGTGGGAGGCCCCGTGCCGACCATTGTGGTCACCCACAGTGGTGGCCCCCCTGTTTCATCCACTGTGGGAAGCCACAATGGTGGTCCTCCAACTGCGCCGATCCCTGTGATAATCACAGTGGGTTCGGCCCTACCCTCTCTTCCCCTTTTTTTTTGTATATTTTTAAAAAAAAATTTGTTTGTTTTAAATATAATTATATATATATATATATATATATATATATATATATATATTTATGTATTTATGTCTATATATATATATATTTATATGTATATATATATATATATGTATATATATATATACATACATACATACATATATATATATATGTATGTATGTATGTATGTATGTATGTATACATACATACATACATACATATATATATATGTATGTATGTATGTATGTATTTGATGCACAATAAATCTAGGGCAATCTCTATATGCAAATATATGTTGATATTTTATTTTGAAACATTTTTAATAGAATAGTTAAAGTCATCAGATTTTAGTCTATGCATATATTTTCTTTTTTTTAAAATACTTGTTGCTAAAATCATAGATAGACTATTTTCTTTAAATTTATTTTCTACAAATATTTAGAATTGACAGAAGTAAATTAGTTTAAACAGCCACTATTTAAATCTAGAAATTATTAAAATAAACCTTAAAGATAGACATGATATTTTTTTTTGATTTATTTTCTGCAATTAAATAAAATGACAGAATACAATAAACTTTAAAACAACTATATAAATGTTATATTATTTAAATTTAACTTTAGAGATAAGCATTGTAAATAGATTGATTCTTTTATTTTCAGATTTAACATGCAAAATAAGCTTTTTATTTTCAAAACTAACATGCGTACTACTAATAGTAACTATAGGGAACTTAATTCTAGTAATACACATTTTCTTTTGCAATATAAATCTAACAGAATCATTTCATTTATGCAATAATAAATTAACAGGAATAATGCATTTATTTAAGGAATTTTTAGAATACAATATAGACATGATTACAAGAGGGAGAAAATACCCAAACTGGTCCCTTATTTCTATTACAATAGATACATTTTCTTTTCAAAGTAATTACAATCCCTTTCACATTGCTGCACTTTAAAATATAAAATATTTCATTCCCAAATCTTTTTTGCAAACAATAATTCTAGCAATCTTCTACTTGTCCTTTTCTCTTCTTCCAAACACCTGCAATTAAATCATTGGCTATGACCATGGAGTGCTCACCTCCCAGCCTAGGCTAACTAGTAGCCACCCACGAGCTTGGAGAACCAAACCCTAGATAGGCTACACAAATGCATACACAACAAGCAGGGGAAAACAATCACAAACATATTCCCAACCAAGGCTACACTGCACCACAAAATGTGATGATTTTACACGGGTGGTAGTGGACCAAATACCCTGAGGAGACTGCAAGTATGGTAAAAACACAAAGCCACCTCATGGCAACCAAATATATCATAAGTATAATATCCCCGCATCCTTATGCCCCCCAAGGCATTCATGCCTTATTTTTCCTCCTTATGACCCCCAATTGCATAAACAAGCTATGCAACAAGGGTCACATAAATATCGCTTGAGATCACTCTCATAACGAGAGCCTCTCACTCGAGGGCTGTCAAACTTCTACCACCCACAAGACCATCCTCTCTCCCAAGAGTAGGAGGTCTTGGTTACTCCCAAAACACAGAATGCATACAAGAAATAAAAGACATAACGCGTAATATTTTTCACAAAAGGAAATGCAAGAAACTAGCCTTTTCTTACAAGCAATCTTTTCAACATAACATGCAACATGAAAACAATACCAAGAAAAGTTAAACCAACCTTCAAACTACTCAAAGGTATGCCAGATCTAGTTGAGGATGAGCAGCCCAATTCCACAATCCTTGTTTCTCTATCCTTAGCCAAATTCCTATGTCAAATCTTTCTTTTTTTCTCAAAATTCTATTGTCTCCAAAAATGGAGAGGGGGTGATTACCCAAAAAATCTCTCATTCTTGCCTAAGAAGACCTCAGTGAGAGTTCTCATGGGTTTCTAAAATTGAAAAAGGAAAAGTCAGAAAAAGATCCAAAAGGGATCTCCCTTGAAAAGGGAAAGTTAACTAACCTAGAGGATGCCTTCTAAATTTAATTTTCGCGCATCTTAGAAAATTCACTTTTTAGGGTGACTAAACAGCCACATGGGAGTTGTCACATGCCTAAAATTACTCCTAACCCGTAGGTATACCTTATGGGCTTTAGGAAACACCTTTAAACTACCCCTATGAGTCCATTTAACCCCTTTTAAACCCATCTAAAGTTAACTTTCGGGTCAAACCTAAGTTGACCACCCCAAAGATTTTCTACCCAAGGAAAATATAGAACCACATTAAATTATTTGAAAAAGCTATGGTTAAAACAAGTCCCTCCAAGAGACAATTAAAAAATCATGACATAAATCAACACGTGTCAAGTGACATGATAAAAATACTTTCACAAAATTACACATGAAATTTCATCTCTTGTTGGATTTACACAATTTAATAAATTCAATTTAACACACATGCCACATTCACTTTCACAAATAAAATATGATACAAATGGGGTATTGTCTCTCCAAATAGACAAACCCTGGTTTTACGAACGTACATAGGTCTAGGTTTGGTTCTCCATAATATTTCCATGGTCACATAGATAATTTTCCTGTGCATCTCAATTACACATTAGTACTTCCAAATAGCCTCATATAACATTTAAACACATGAATAAGAATACATATCAAACAGTCTACATACTATATACATTTAAACAAATCAATACATCTTACATCCAAATAATTCCACATACGCAGTTATCATAATCCTCATAATTTTAATCTATATATAAAATATACATCCTATTTCTATCATCATAGTGAAGTCCTACAAATCCAATAATGACATATATCACCTCAAAGTAATCCTATTCTGGAATCATATAGAGTTCTATATCATAATGCATATAAATGAAGCATCAACATACATCAATGTTATCCAAATCCTAGAATCTTATAATTTCTAAATCCATAATGCATAAAAATGTACACCTCAAGGTGAAATGATTCTATAACCTGGTTCAATTACTTTTATCACCAATCTATCTGTCTAACATAGCCCATCCTATTGAATTATAGCATTTATTAGTAGGGTCAAACATGGTCAACTAAGTTAATCAAAGCTTGGTTGGGGAGGGCCTTACATCCTCCTCCCCTAGAGTTTGACTTACTCCTAGAAGTCGCATGAGTAGATTTACAAAGTAGGGACATAATATTTCCCATAATTTCAATAAGTTACTCAAAATCTTATCTTGCCTACTAGAAAGGTGAAATACCAAAATCAACTTATTATTGTAATTAACTTACTATCTTCACAAGGTTAAATTCGTAGTATTTTTATTACATTTCCTTTCGATCTCAGTTAGGTGTTTACAAAGTTCTATCTTTCAACAACTTACATTAATGCACCATCCAAATCATATCAAGAACACATATCAACTCCCACAATCAAGGTTGCACCTATTGAATTTCTAGGAGTCCTACTTTGTTTAGGATTTGTTTTAAAGCATGTTTATCCTACTGTATTCTCATCCATGCATGTTACTTAAGAAATATTAACATCACACTTAACCAAAATGAATCTACTTATTCTACATCAAGGCACCTCATTAGGGTGTTAATAAAATATTTGCTAAACCGTCCTAGGTGCATAATTTCTTCCAACTTTCTTAGGTAATAAGGCATAATCAAATTTAGGTTCTTCAAATCTGCCACTATATAGGATAGTTTTCTACCACTAGGGATTAAAATGTTTTTATATTTCTAGGCTCCAAGGTGTATGTGACGCCCTACCCCGATTCAGTTTGACATTTTCAGTTATTTGCATATTGAGACTATTATGGATGCTTTATTTTATGCTTTATGGATTTAGAACTTATATGATTCCATGATTTGGATCACATTGACATATGTTGATTCTTTATTTTATGTATGATGATTATGAAACTATATATGTCACTAGAATAGAATTATTTTGAAATGGTGAATGTCATTATTGGAATTGCAGGACTCCATTTTGAGGATAGAAAAATGATGCTTATTTTATGAATGGTTCAACTTTGAGAATTATGTTAATTGCTTATGTGGAATCGAATTTGAATGAATGAGATATTGAATTATTGTTGCCAAATGTATGAGTGTTTGATGTGCAATGAAATCCATGTATTTAATTATGTATAATTGTGATTATTTGGAATTACTAATGTGTTAATTGAGATGCGCAAGAAAATTATCCATGTGACCATGAAATTTATATGGAGAACCAAACCTAGACCAATGTACGTTTGTTAAGCTAGGGGTTGTCTATTTGGAGAGACAACACCCCGTTTGTAATGTATTTTATTTGTGAAGTAAATTAGGCATGTGTGTTAATTTGATTTTATTTAATTGTGTAAACCTACAAGAGACAAATTCCATGTGTGATTTTTATATTGTGTTTTATTGTGTCACTTGACACATGTGATGATTAGTGTCATTGATTTTGACTTGTCTCTTGGAGGGAGTTTTGTTTCTACCAAAGCCATTCAAACACATGAGTGTGGTCCCAAATTTGCCTTGGGTAGGGAGTCTTGGGAGTTGTCAACTCAGGTTTGACCCGTAGGTAAACTTCAGTTGGGTTTCTAAGGGGTTAAAAGGACTCCTAGGGTCAGTTTTAGGGCTTTTCCAAAGGTCGAAAGGGTATACCTATGGGTTAGGGGTATTTTGAAACATGTGACTACTCCCATGTGACTGTTTAGTCACCTCAAAAAGTGGTTTTTTCAAGGTGAGCGAAAATTCAACTTAGAAAGTTCCTCCTAGGATAGACAACCTTCCCTTTTGATGTCAAACTCTCTTCCCCATCTTCTCTCACCTTTTCCCTTTCCAGTTTTAGTAATGTGTAAGAATTTGGGAAGAGAAACCAATGGGAACTCTCATCTCACCCAAGGGGTTGGGAAGTGTGTGAGAGGCCTTCTTAGGCAAGGATTAGGGACTTAGTGAGTAATCGCCCACTCTCTATTGTTGGAGATTTTGCATTGTTTTGAAAATTAGTGGTAGAATAGAATTTTTGGGAAGGATTGGAGAAAAGTTTGTGTGGATTTGGGCAGCTCATCCCCAACTAAATCTAGCATACCTATTGGTAGAATAAGGTTGGTTTTATTTCCTCTTATTTATTTTGTTTATGTTGTTTTGTTGAAGGAAAGAAATGCTTGTTAAAAGCGATGTGTTTATGTAGATTGTTGTTGGAGAAAAAAAAAAGTAGTTTTCATTTCTATGTTTTGTTCATGTGTTCTTGTTTTTTTGGGAGTGTCCAAGATCTCCTACTCTTGGGGGAGTAGGATGGTCTTGGGGTGGAAGGAGTATGATAGCCTTGGGTGAGAGGCTCTCCTTATGGAGAGTGATCTCAAGGGTGTCCTTTGTGACCCTTGCTACATAGCCTTGTGTATGCATTTGGGGGTCATAAGGGGAGAAAATATGGCCTTTGAGCCTTTAGGGGGCATAAGGTATGGAGATGTATCTTTGTTGTATTTTGTATTGCCATGAGGTGGCTTGAGTTGTAATTTTTGGCTTGCAATCTTCCCAATGGTACTTGGTCCACTTCCACTCGTGGAAGGATCATCACAAATGTGGTGAAAGTGTAGCTTGGAATGGGAAGATATATGTTGAGTGTTTGCCCTATTTGTTGTGTTGTTTGCTTGTTTGTAACCCGTCTAGTGCTTGGTTCTCCAAGCTCGAGGGTGACTTCTAGTAAGCCTAGGCTGGGAGGTGAGCTCTCCATGGTCAAGTTGTGTTTTTTTTTATTGCAGGTTGCTTGGGATGGGAAATGAAAGAATAAAGAGCTTTGTTGCTATTTTATGTTGCAGAAAAGTTTGAAAGACAAATGTTAATAATATTGAAGTTTGTAAAGAAAAAAGAGAGCATTGTTGCATTTATTTTCCCAAAAGAAAAGAAATGTATCATTTTATTTATATTACCATGGAAAGGAAAATATTGTTGGGTTTTCAAACCCATTTGTATTCATATTTACTTTGTATCTACATTTGCTAAAGAAATATATATTTTTCCTACTTTGGGTAGTTTTGCAAAAAAAAGAAAATGAAATGTATTAGCATGTGATTAAAGCCTCATTTAAAAAAAATAATAATAATATATATGAAGATGTGCATTCTTGTGTATTCTGCAAATAAATTTAATTCATTACTACAGGATTATTTTGTTATTTATGCTGCTGCAAAATAAATAAATCAGTCATTTATTTTCCCATTTAATGCAGAAAATGAAATTTATTTTAGTAGCTTATTTTATCAAAGGAAGAGAGAATAACATTTAGTTTTAGATTTATTTTGTTGTCAAAAAGATCATATTTTCAAGTTGTAGTTAGAAGGCATTGTAGATATCAGTTGCAACATGTTAGTTTCAAAAAAAAATATAGTATATGTATATTAGCTTGTAAAAAAATAAATAAATAGAGAAACCTTCACCAATAACTCACTGTTTTCATTCTTCTAGTTTTCTGCATGTATTTATAGACTTAATAATGCAAAAGAAAAAGGAAAGAAGGGTAAACTTATAAACTGGTTGAAATAAGCTATTAAAAGCAATATATATATATATATATATATATATATATATATATATATATATATATATATATATAAAATTCTGAACTTATTGTTCATTTAAATGTTTATTTGAGACCTGCATATTACAAAAAAAGGAGTTTAGATATATACCTATTTATATATATATATATAAAATACATGTTAAATGTTTTAATGTAGTTAAGAAATTTATTTAAAAAAAAAATAAACAAAAAAAAAGAGGGGTTTGGAGGGCAAGGGCCACAGCCGTGGGGGGCACCGTCCACAGGCTGCGGAACCCACAGCTGTGGGCGGCAACGTCCACAAACTGCAGATGCCGCAGCTGTGGGCGGTACCGTCCATAGTCTGTGGGAGCCGCAGCTGTGGGCGGTACCGTCCACAGTCTGTGGGAGCCGCAGCTGTGGGCGCCGTCCACAAGCTGCAGAACCCACAGCTGTGGGTGGCGATGTCCACAGACTGCAGATGCCGCAGCTGTGGGCAGTGCCGTCCATAGTCTGCGGGAGCCGCAGCTGTGGGCGGCGATGTCCACAGGCTACGGAACCCGCAGCCGTGGCGGCGCTGTCCGCAACCCACGGTACTCCCGCAGCCTATGGCACTCCCGCTCCGCCTCCCTCCGTTTGCTCCGCTCCGCCCCCCTTCCTCCTCCGCCAAGATAAAACATAGAAAAATAATAATAATAACCCCAACTTGGTGCTGCGCGTGCTGCCGTGGGGAGAATGTGAAACAAGATAGCACCCCTCCCATGGCCGCCGCCCACTCCTTCACCTGCACACACACCCACAAAAAAATAAAATAAAAATTCATTCACACACACAGAGCACTCAATGAAAAAAAAAGGAATGATAGATGTTAGCATATTTGCCCTAACCCTAGTTTCGGGTTAGGGCAAGCTCACTTAGATTTTAAAATAGGAGATGTGTGTGTGTGGGAGTGTATTAGAAGGGTTAGGGTTAGTGATGTGGTTTACTAGGATTTAAGAAAAAAAAGAAATATAGGTAAATATATATACATAGATAGAGGTAAATTAATAAAATAAAATAGAAACCCCCCCCATTCTCTTTAGAATATATTCATAAGCATATGTATAAATTTATAGGTAAACACACACACACACACACACACATATATAAGTAGTTTAATTTCTATATTTAGTTGGGGAATCAAATAGTTATTTGTAAAATAAGGAAAGTTCTTTTAATTAATAAAGGAATATAGGAGCATTTAGTGAGAAGAAATTAAAACGTTGGATAGGATAATCCCTTGGGAAAACATAATGATTTATGTAGTGCCTTGTTGGTCCAATTATTTGAAATTTATTAGACACTTGTTCATTAATGGGTATTTTATTTAATAGATTTTTCTTAATCAAAGAGTTAGGGTAAATCAAATTTTAGACCTCTGTAATTTAAAGTCTATAAGATAAATATTGATCATTTAAATTTGAGATTAATTGTTAGGTTTGAGATTTTAATTTTTTTATTAATGGAAGATTAGGGATAACTCCTTTGGAGAAATATTAGCTAGCTGACGACTTAGTTAATCTTATCACCAAATTAAATTAATTATTTGATTCACACAAAATATAGTTAAGACCAAACTAGATTTGCATTATTTTAATTAAGTCATCCTAAGTTAAGTATTTAAAAAAAAAAAAAATTGTTCCGTTTGTGCCCAAAAGTTTGGGCATGACATTTTGGTATCAGAGCAAGGTTACCAACACTAGGAACCTTACTCCATTACGTTTCGCTATAATTATTTAATTAATTAAATTGTATTTAATTTTATTATATTTATTTTTAAATTAGCTAAAATATTTCTCCTAAAATGTTTATTTATTTCATTTTATTTTATTTTCTTAAAAAGGATGCCTCCAACTACGCGACAAACTCACAAATGTGGTAGAGGCCCTAGGCATGAACGCATGGCACGCGAAGAGGTCATTAGGGAGGAATCGGTTCAGGAAGTGAATCTAGCAGCTCCTCCCGAACGATCAGTTGACCCAAACCGAGACATCTTGGTAGCACTACAGAACCTGATTGGCATAGTTCAGGATAGGCTTTCGGTAGTAGATCATAATGTTGAGAACCAGAACTCAGGAAGCCATAGAATAGTAGAATGGGAATGGAGTAGGAGTCCACCTCCTAATCCTGTAGAGAGTCAGGCTGGGCATGAGCCCGAGTCCATTCACCTACTAGCACCACCTCCAGTCGTAGTACCAGTGTATATTGAGAGGGCACGTCGGGATCTAGGGGATCTAATCAGAGAGGTTATGCGTCTTCAGCCGCCATCTTTTGGGGGATCTACCAACGAGGTAGAAGCAGAGGCATGGCTTTTAAGTCTAGATAGGTGCTTTGCATTGCACTCTTATGAGAGCAATCTAAAAGCATGTGCAACGGTTCATCTATTGTGAGGAACAACCTCCACATGGTGGAGACAGGAAGAATATAAGTGTGGCTTAGAGATAGAAACCCTCACTTGGGAGATTTTCACAGAGAGATTTAGAGAGAGGTACTTATCAGAGCATTTCAGACAACGTAGGGTGGATGAGTTTTATGATCTCTAGCAGAAGGGTCTTTCAGTGACCCAGTATGAAAACAAGTTCTTTGAACTCTTACCTTATGTAGACTACCTGAAAGATGAGAAGCTTCTCGTCAACCGATTTATCAGAGGATTGAATTCCAGCACAGCAGGACCAGTGAGAATGGCCACTCCAGGGAGCCTTCAGGTTGCCGTGGAAAAGGCTTTGATAGCCGAGGAGATTCAGGTCAGACCCCAGGACTCGAAGGATCGGTTCCAAAATCGTAACCCTACACCACAGACTTATGGGTTTCAGAAACCCCATTGGAAAGGTAACAACAGACACACATCGGGGTTCTCCAAACCCCCTCCTCCGCAGCAGTCACAGCAAAACCAAAGGAAAAGGCCTCCGCAGAGTCAGTAGGGCGCAAAGCCCAAGCAGTGGTAGTCACAGGGTCAGAGGCGAGATCAGAGATCTCAAGCTCCTTACACACCTCTGGTGAGGACTCAGTAGTCTCTTAGAGGTGGGTACAGTGGTTCTAGCAGGACAGGGGGACAGTCTTTCTCAAGACCACAGGGAGTGCAGTTTCAGGCATGTGGCGCTTGCTTCACATGTGGAGCCATGGGACACATGGTGAGAGAGTGTCCTCAGGGTCAGATGGCAGGAAATCAGAGGATGGCAGCATCAAAGCTGACAGTTGGGGATATGGGCAAGTCCCATAGGGTCTTCGCAGTGGCTGACAACCGCCAGGCAGAGCATCAGGCCACGGTTATTGAGGTAGCAGGTATGATCAGAGGTAGCAATGTATCTATATTATTTGATTCAGGAGCTACTAACTCTTTTATATCTCCATTGGTTGTGGAGTGTTGCGGGCTAGTGGCAATTAGACAAGAGGTCAGTTGGGAAGTGGAATTAGCTTTAGGGGCTAGAGTGTCAGTGGAGTCAGAGGTTAAGGGTTGTCAGCTTCAGATTGGTAAACCACCTTAGTAGACCTTAGAGTTACACCACTCGGATCATATGGCATCGTACTTGGCATGGATTGGCTTTATGCCCACAGAGCCAAGATGGATTGTCGCCTGAAAAGGATCGAGTGTGAGGATGATCATGGTTCTCCCATAGTGATCACAAGAATTCAGAGACCCGTGTCTTTTCGTATGATCTCCGTCATGCAGCTTAAGCGGAGCATGCGAAAGGGATGTCAGTTATTTGCCATCACCATTAGTGATAGAGAATATGAAGAGGAAAAGGAACCATCTATTGACGACCATCCTATCCTTAATGGATTTTTAGATGTATTTCCTTCAGAGTTACCTGGTATGCCGCCCCGTAGAGAGATTGATTTTCATATAGACCTTGTTCCAGGAGCCAAACCAGTTTCAAGAGCACCATATAGAATGACCACAAATGAGCTTAATGAGCTCAAGATGCAGCTTGAGGAACTCCTAGAGAAGGGCCACATTCGCCCTAGTGTATCCCCTTGGGGTGCACCAGTCATCTTCGTGAAGAAGAAAGATGGATCTCTCCGATTGTGCATGGATTACCATCAGTTGAACAAAGTAACTATCAAGAACCGATATCCATTACCCAGGATCGACGATTTATTTGACCAACTTCAGGGTGCCAAAGTATTTTCCAAGATTGATCTAAAGTCAGGGTACCATCAGTTGAGGATAGTGGATAGCGATATCCACAAGACCGCATTTTGCACTAGATATGGCCACTATGAGTTCATCGTGGTCCCATTCGGTCTTACGAATGCCCTAGCAGTTTTCATGAGTCTCATGAATGGAGTATTCCGCACATTCCTCAACCGTTTTGTGATTGTGTTTCTCAACAACATATTGATATATTCACGGAATGAGGAGGAACATGAGGAGCACCTGAGATAGGTTTTGCAGTGTTTGAGGGATAATCAATTGTATGGCAGCTTGTCGAAGTGTGCTTTCTTTAGAACAGAGGTCAAGTACCTTGGTCATGTTATATCCGGTGATGGGATCTCAGTAGACCCATCAAAGATCAGAGCCATTATGGATTGGCCAGTGCCTACCAGTGTGATAGAGGTTAGGAGCTTCATGGGCTTAGCAGGTTATTACCGATGTTTTGTTGAGGGATTCTCTAGAGTTGCTCATCCTATTACTTCTCTTCAGCACAAAGGGAAGAAATTTGAGTGGACGGAGAAGTGCGAGAAGGCCTTTCAGGAACTTAAAAGGGCACTTACTACCTCACCTATCCTTGTAGTACCAGATCCTTTAGCTGATTTCATGGTTTGCATAGATGCTTCCCTAGAGGGTTTAGGAGCAGTACTTATGCAGATTGGTAGAGCTATAGCTTTTGAGTCTAGGAAACTCAAGACTCACGAGCTTAATTATCCTACTCATGACCTTGAGCTTGCAGCAGTAGTGCATGCACTTGTGAGGTGGAGACACTTCCTTTTGGGTCATCATTTTGAGTTGCACTTAGACCATTAGAGCCTTCAGTACATATTCACTCAACCGAATCTTAATGCACGCCAGAGGAGATGGATGGAATTCTTGTGCGAGTATGATTTTGACGTTCACTACATCAAAGGGAAAGAAAATGTAGTTGCAGATGCTTTGAGTAGGAGACGTCATGAGGTATACACCATATCTATGAGCACAGATTTGAGAGATCAGATCATGCAGCAGTTGCCAGAGGACAGATGGTATTTAGAGGTTTGCCAGGCTATACGATCTCAAAAGACTTTAGAAGGGAAATATGTGGATTATTCCTTAGAGTCCGATGGTTTATTATGCCATAGAGGGCACATCTATGTACCTTCTTCCAGGGGATTGCAGGAGTTCTTTATCACAGAGGCTCATAGAGCTCCTTATGCAGCACATCCCGGGGTCAAGAAGATGCATGTAGACTTGAGGGAATTATACCATTGGCCAGGTATGCGACAGCTCATTGCTGAGTTGGTAGCCCGATGCCTTGAGTGTCAGAGAGTCAAGGCGGAGCACTGCCATCTAGGTGGGTTGCTCCAATCTCATGCTATACCAGAGTGGAAGTGGGATACTATATCCATGGATTTCATCATTGGTCTCCTCATGTCATCTCGTCGCCATGATGCCATCTTGGTGACGGTTGACAAGTTGACCAAAGTGGCTCACTTTTTACCAGTTCGTACCACCTTCACAGCACCAGCAGTAGCACAGGTGTTTTTGCGAGACATTGTTAGACTTCATGGTGTTCCATGCAAGATCATTTCCGACAGAGATTCCCTCTTCACTTCTTCCTTTTGGAAGGCATTACAGGCAGCTATGGGTACCAAGCTCAATTTCAGTACAGCCTATCATCCGGAAATGGATGGCCAGATAGAGAGAGTTAATCAAGTGTTAGAGGATATGCTTCGCATGTATGTCATGGATCACCAGACCCGATGGGAAGAGTACCTTCCCTTAGTGGAGTTTGCCTATAACAATGGGCATCACACGTCCTTGGGGATGCCACCCTATCAGGCATTATATGGCAGACCTTGTAGGACACCATTGAGTTGGGACCGCATAGAGGACAGAGTTGCTATTAGTCCTGAGATAGTTTGGGATATGGAGCAGCAGGTGGACTTGATTAGGCAGCGTCTTAGAGAGGTACAGGATAGACAGAAGAAATATGCAGATGTGAAGAGGATAGATCGTAGCTAGTTGGTTGGAGACAGAGTCTTCTTGAGAGTGCGACTGCATAAGAGTCCAATCTGATATGGAAAGGGTTCTAAGCTCGCACCTCAATTTGTAGGACCATTTGAGATCCTTGAGAGGATAGGACCAGTTGCCTACCGTCTAGCATTGGCACCTAGCCTATCACGCATCCACGATGTGTTTCATGTTTCAGTTTTGAGGAAGTATATCTATGACGAGTCTCATATTCTAGATTGGGATGCCTTGCAGGTGGAGTCAGACGGGCAGCTAGCCTTAGAGCCCATTCGCATTTTGGCACGCCAGACGCTGGGTCTTCGAGGTCGAGAGCTGGACCAGGTTAGGGTCCAGTGGGATTGCTATGATGAGGTCACAGCCTCATGGGAGGATGCAACACGTATGATATCACAGTACCCCCACCTTTTTGATGAACTCTAGGAGGAAGTTCATGCCTAGAGGGGGAGGGTGTGAGTCCCTACCCCGACTCAGTTTGACATTTTCAGTTATTTGCATATTGAGACTATTATGGATGCTTTATTTAATGCTTTATGGATTTAGAACTTATATGATTCCATGATTTGGATCACATTGACATATGTTGATGCTTTATTTTATGCATGATGATTATGAAACTATATATGTTGCTAGAATAGAATTATTTTGAAATGGTGAATGTCATTATTGGAATTGCAGGACTTCATTTTGAGGATAGAAAAATGATGCTTATTTTATGAATGGTTCAACTTTGAGAATTATGTTAATTGCTTATGTGGAATTGAATTTGAATGAATGAGATATTGAATTATTGTTGCCAAATGTATGAGTGTTTGATGTGCAATGAAATCCATGTATTTAATTATGTATAATTGTTATTATTTGGAATTACTAATGTGTTAATTGAGATGCACAGGAAAATTATCCATGTGACCATGGAATTTATATGGAGAAACAAACCTAGACCAATGTACGTTTGTTAAGCCAGGGGTTGTCTATTTGGAGAGACAACACCCCATTTGTAATGTATTTTATTTGTGAAGTAAATTATGCATGTGTGTTAATTTGATTTTATTTAATTGTGTAAACCTACAAGAGACAAATTCCATGTGTGATTTTTATATTGTGTTTTATTGTGTCACTTGACACATGTGATGATTAGTGTCATTGATTTTGACTTGTCTCTTGGAGGGAGTTTTGTTTCTACCAAAGCCATTCAAACACATGAGTGTGGTCCCAAATTTGCCTTGGGTAGGGAGTCTTGGGAGTGGTCAACTCAGGTTTGAATCGTAGGTAAACTTCAGTTGGGTTTCTAAGGGGTTAAAAGGACTCCTAGGGTCAGTTTTAGAGCTTTTCCAAAGGTCCAAAGGGTATACCTATGGGTTAGGGGTATTTTGAAACATGTGACTACTCCCATATGACTGTTTAGTCACCTCAAAAAGTGGTTTTTTCAAAGTGACCGAAAATTCAACTTAGAAAGTTCCTCCTAGGATAGACAACCTTCCCTTTTGATGTCAAACTCTCTTCCCCATCTTCTCTCACCTTTTCCCTTTCCAGTTTTAGTAATGTGTAAGAGTTTGGGAAGAGCAACCAATGGGAACTCTCATCTCACCCAAGGGGTTGGGAAGTGTGTGAGAGGCCTTCTTAGGCAAGGATTAGGGACTTAGTGAGTAATCACCCACTCTCCATTGTTAGAGATTTTGCATTGTTTTGAAAATTAGTGGTAGAATAGAATTTTTGGGAAGGATTGGAGAAAAGTTTGTGTGGATTTGGGCAGCTCATCCCCAACTAAATCTAGCATACCTATTGGCAGAATAAGGTTGGTTTTATTTCCTCTTATTTATGTTGTTTATGTTGTTTTGTTGAAGGAAAGAAATGCTTGTTGAAAGAGATGTGTTTATGTAGATTGTTGTTGGAGGGAAAAAAAAAGTAGTTTTCATTTCTATGTTTTGTTCATGTGTTCTTATTTTTTTGGGAGTGTCCAAGATCTCCTACTCTTGGGGGAGTAGGATGGTCTTGGGGTGGAAGGAGTATGACAGCCTTGGGTGAGAGGCTCTCCTTATGGAGAGTGATCTCAAGGGTGTCCTTTGTGACCCTTGCTACATAGCCTTGTGTATGCATTTGGGGGTCATAAGGGGAGAAAACATGGCCTTTGAGCCTTTGGGGGGCATAAGGTATGCAGATGTATCTTTGTTGTATTTTGTATTGCCATGAGGTGGCTTGAGTTGTAATTTTTGGCTTGCAATCTCCCCAATGGTACTTGGTCCACTTCCACCCATGGAAGGATTATCACAAATGTGGTGAAAGTGTAGCTTGGGATGAGAAGATGTATGTTGAGTGTTTGCCCTATTTGTTGTGTTGTTTGCTTGTTTGTAACCTGTCTAGTGCTTGGTTCTCCAAGCCTGGGGGTGGCTTCTAGTAAACCTAGGCTGGGAGGTGAGCTCTCCGTGGTCAAGTTGTGTTTTTTTTTATTGCAGGTTGCTTGGGATGGGAAATGAAAGAATAAAGAGCTTTGTTGCTGTTTTATGTTGCAGAAAAGTTTGAAAGACAAATGTTTATAATATTGAAGTTTGTAAAGAAAAAAGAGAGCATTGTTGCATTTATTTTCCCAAAAGAAAAGAAATGTATCATTTTATTTATATTACCATGGAAAGGAAAATATTGTTGGGTTTTCAAACCCATTTGTATTCATATTTACTTTATATCTACATTTGCTAAAGAAATATATAGTTTTCCTACTTTGGGTAGTTTTGCAAAAAAAAGAAAATGAAATGTATTAGCATGTGATTAAATCCTCATTTAAAAAAATAAATAATAATATATATGAAGATGTGCATTCTTGTGTATTTTGCAAAGAAATTTAGTTCATTACTACAGGATTATTTTGTTATTTATGCTGCTGCAAAATAAATAAATCAGTCATTTATTTTCCCATTTAATGCAGAAAATGAAATTTATTTTAGTAGCTTATTTTGTCAAAGGAAGAGAGAATAACATTTAGTTTTAGATTTATTTTGTTGCCAAAAAGATCATATTTTCAAGTTGTAGTTAGAAGGCATTGTAGATATCACTTGCAACATGTTAGTTTCAAAAAAAAATATAGTATATGTATATTAGCTTGTAAAAAAATAAATAAATAGAGAAATCTTCACTAATAACTCACTGTTTTTATTCTTCTAGTTTTCTGCATGTATTTACAAACTTAATAATGCAAAAGAAAAAGGAAAGAAGGGTAAACTTATAAACTGGTTGAAATAAGTTATTAAAAGCACAATATATATATATATATATATATATATATATATATATATATATATATATATATATATATATATATATATTTAAAAGTCTGAACTTATTGTTCATTTAAATGTTTATTTGAGACCTGCATATTACAAAAAAAGGAGTTTAGATATATACCTATTTATATATATATATATATATATATATATATATATATATATATATATATATACATGTTAAACGTTTTAATGTAGTTTAAGAAATTTATTTTAAAAAAAAAATAAGCAAAAAAAAAAGAGGGGTTTGGAGGGCAAGGGTCGCAGCCGTGGGCGGCGCCGTCCATAGGCTGCGGAACCCACAGCTATGGGCGGCGACGTCCACAGACTGCGGATACCGCAGCTGTGGGCGGTGTCGTCCACAGTCTGCGGGAGCCGCAGCTGTGAGCGGTGACGTCCACAGGCTACGGAACCCGCAGCTATGGGCAGCGCTGTTCGCAGCCCACGGTACTCTCGCAGCCCGCGGCACTTCCGCTCCACCCCCCTTCCTCCTCTGCCAAGATAAAACATAGAAAAAAAATAAAAAATAACCCCGGCTCGGCCCTGCGCGTGCCGCCATGGGGAGAATGTGAAACAAGATAGCGCCCCTCCCATGGCCGCCGCCCACTCCTTCACCTGCACACACACCCACAAAAAAATAAAATAAAAAGTCATTCACAAACACACAAGACTCAACGAAAAAAAAAGGAATGATAGATGTTAGCATATTTGCGCTAACCCTAGTTTCGGGTTAGGGCAAGCTCACTTAGATTTTAAAATAGAAGATGTGTGTGTGTGGGAGTGTATTAGAAGGGTTAGGGTTAGTGATGTGGTTTAGTAGGATTTAAAAAAAGAAAGAAATATAGGTAAATATATATATAGATAGAGGTAAATTAATAAAATAAAATAGAAACCCCCCCCATTCTCTTTATAATATATTCATAAGCATATGTATAAATTTATAGGTAAAAATATACATACATACATACATACATACATACATACATACATACATACATACATAGATATATATATATATATATATATATATATAGTTTAATTTCTATATTTAGTTGGGGAATCAAATAGTTATTTGTAAAATAAGGAAAGTTCTTTTAATTAATAAAGGAATATAGGAGCATTTAGTGAAAAGAAATTAAAACGTTGGGTAGGATAATCCCTTGGGAAAACATAATGATTTATGTAGTGCCTTGTTGGTCCAATTATTTGAAATTTATTAGACACTTGTTCATTAATGGGTATTTTATTCAATAGATTTTTTTTAATCAAAGAGTTAGGGTAAATCAAATTTTAGACCTCTGTAATTTAAGGTCTATAAGATAAATATTGATCATTTAAATTTGAGACTAATTGTTAGGTTTGAGATTTTAATTTTTTTATTAATGGAAGATTAGGGATAATTCCTTTGGAGAAATATTAGCTAGCTGATGACTTAGTTAATCTTATCACCAAATTAAATTAATTATTTGATTCACACAAAATATAGTTAAGACCAAACTAGATTTGCATTATTTTAATTAAGTAAGTCGTCCTAAGTTAAGTATTTAAAAAAATAAAATAAAAATTGTTCCGTTTGTGCCCAAAAGTTTGGGCATGACAGTTTAAGTTTCATAGGGTACATTATTCACAATTTCCAAACATTAAGGTACATAACAATCCCATTCCAAGGGAGTGATGGAAATTATTAATACTTATTTTAGACATCATCCACGCAATCATCTCCATACACATGCCAAATTTACTAGTTGACAATCATCATTTTTGCAATTCATTAGGTCTAGGTCACACTATTGTTATACATCTATCTCTTCCAGATTACTCGCAATTTATCTTACTTAGGAGGATATTCCTTCCTTTTTCTTAATTTGATAAAATATATTCTTTGTTAGTTCTTTGTGCCTAATTTCACTCCTTGTGGTATTCTCCCTTGACACACTATCAGTGGTTCAACGAACATGATAGCCATTTACATAAATCACATCACTAGGGCTAGCTATATCAACCATCAAAATGACCACTTGACACTTTAAAAGGTCAAAATAAAAAAAAATTACTTTTACCAAGTCCCTTCAAAAGAAGAAAAATGTCAGCAATTGAAAGATATTAAAACTAGAAACATGGCAAGTGCCATAGTTCCAATAAAAAGAAACATAAATTTAGTGGTCCTCTCTTCATAATAAATAAATAAATAAATAAATAAATAAATAAAAGAAAGTACTAGCCCCTAGGTCACAATATACTTTTCAAAGAAAGTTGAAAATATTGACGAATCAAAACTCGAAACAAGATGACCATACTGGTCATACCCTAGGGAGTAACCGCAACACATCACCCAAGATCACATGTCCTAAGTGTGTTAGGAAGTGATTGTTAGACTCTTAAGGTTCTTAGATTATTTATAATCCTTTATGAAATAAATTCTTATACGCAAGAGATCGCATTCATTTTTATAAATCATGTTCCATTTTAATCTTCACGTGCTTACTATTCCAAGCAACAGTTTCTGATATAATCCACTATCTATTTAGGGTTATTAACATCCTTAATTATATTCTAATAGGTGATTGCACTAACTCTACCATTCTCCATCCATTCCTCTTGCACTAATTTTTTTTTTGAACACTTAATTATACGCACTCTATGCTTAATTAGAGGTTAAAGCTTAACAAGCTAATCCAACAAAACCTTAGGTCTCGATAAAACTCCTAGGCGATAGGATTAAGAAAATTACTAACATAACAAATACGATAACTCCTATTATCAAGCGGATCGAATAAATTTTATAAGGGCATTAATAATTTCACTCAAAAGTCCCTTTCATTACAGTTGCATTTAATAGTACTTAATTAGAACATCTTCTACTAAATAGATATTTATATAGTTACTTGGCTCAATATCAATTATTTAATAACTATCCAGTTTCCTCCATCCTATTAATACATCCCTCCTTAATAACTTAATTTAATATGGCTTCTATTAATTATCTTAATATTCTAAACCTTGATTCAATGTTACGTGGTAGCTCAAGCATCGTCACTTTCATGTCTTACACACACAGTTGATAGTTCGGTATAAAATTGACACTTGTTTACTTAGAACCACGTAGGATTTGTATAATGTAATCATATAATTTTACTAGGGACATCATTTGGTTTCTTAGCACCTTAAGCTAGCTTCTAATATTCTCACCTCTAACATTCACTTGCCTTCATTAGGTAGGAGCTTGTTGCCAAATTACTAACACTTAAGGTTAAGAGCCATTTGGGGTGGAATTATTGTCAAGTAAGATCGATAACGGTTGACAATAATTTCTACCTACACATTTCATGACATGTTTCAAACAACTCGAAGAGTGGACTTATTCTCTCCTACTTCACTTATGCAACTATGAAATCAAGGGGGTGTGCACTTGAAAAGTGACCGACACCCATCCTTTGAATTAAAATTTAGTAAAAAGGGAAGTTATCTCGTTCCATATTACTTATTTATATTTACTTACTAGCCCCTTTTCGGCATATCACAACCTACGATTTCCTTCAATCCACAAAAACCACCTTATCTTCATAATATTTTGTTACCCAATTATGGTATAATTAAAGGCGTCCAATAATTACCAATGTCTTAAGACTCCCGAAATTTTCCTAGTTCTCCCTTGGCTAACCACATAATTCGGCTCCTTATCAATGTTCTCATTAATTATTTTATACTGTCAACTAATTCTCATTAAAACTTTGGCATCATATTATTGTTATGCTATCTTTCCATAAGCCATTTCCATCCGCATATTGCTTCATCCATACTTAATGTTTTCGCATACTTTCACACTTGAGTGCCATAATTTGTAAAACGTTTTTGATTGTGCCTAGTAGTTAAATTGTGTTACATACTGTCTTGTACCTAGTGACTAACCATGATTGGGTTGCACTTTTCTCCTTAGTTTCTGAACAAATATTAGTTACACATTCCTAGATTATAGGATCCTAATACTTTTACACTTCTTGCACTTCAATGGGGATTTTTGTATGATTCCTAAATCAACTCTACTCTCTCTTCCATTATTTACTTTCTCCTAGATTATCTTCCCATAAAGGAACTAGTTGAGGTTTTACTTGCTTGTTTCCTCAATTACATAACTACAGATGAACTTAGGGTTTATTGTAATTACGTGTTTTTACCCAAGAAGTTCATGCCTCCTTTCTCCTTATTTAACTCACCTATAGTACTACTAGGGTTTTCTGATCAAGGAGTTTGCCATTCATCATTTTAGTTCTTATCTCCAGGGTTATCCAACTCTAGCTTCACTGCATTGCTACAAAAATTGTCTAACAAAAACTCTTAATAAGAAATCTAGCATGACCATATTCTTAAGGTACCTAGTCATTAGGATAGGTTACTGCTTCTTTCTAATATTCGCAAGAGTACCTCCTAACTGTTCTTCATTGTTGTCTCCAATGGTGGCCTTGATCTTTTTAACCATCAAAATTTCACATAGCTTAAAAACTTAACTTGAACTGTCTCGATCTTATTTATCTTGTTTATTGTGCCTTCATCTAAGGTCTAACTATCTTGCTTGACTTGCCATGTCAAGAACATATCTCGATGGATGACATTCTTTTAGTTACCATCAGAGGTATTTTATTGAAGAATTAACTCCTCATACTTGATTTGATTAGGGCAATTATTGCGTTTAGGTTCCAATTGAATGGTACCCCATAAGTACTAAAGAGCTAAATTCCGTGATTAAACACCGAAAATACTTCGTATAAATTAATAATTGAAAATTTCGTGCCCTTTGGGGTTTTATTTAAGCCATAAATATTATGACTAGTAAGTTTCAATTTCAGGGCTTACAGTGATCCTTGGAATCCCCTTGCATTGATATATGTTGGTCTGTTGATTTAAAATAATTTTCACTTACGTTTCACTTTGTTATTTCGCAAGTTTTCACCTAGGTGTTATACTTCAAGCCATAGTTTGGTTTCAACTAAGTTATGAATGTAGCCCATGTTCACTAGTGTTTGAACCTAGGGTTCTGATACCAAAATGTCATGCCCAAACTTTTGGGCAAGAACGGGATAATTTTTTTTTTTTTAAATCACAACTTAAAACATATAATTTTGCAAATATGAAATGTAATAGCAAGTTTGTCTTAACTATGTTCGAGTTAACTCTAATCACTATCTCAAGTAAACGAACACAATTTAAAATTAAATGCAGAATACTAAATGATTTAATTTATTATCTCATCAAATTTAGTTAATAGATTAATTAATTCAAAACTCTCTAAAATTGATGAAAATAAAATTACTCTCCAATAACCATTATTTGTTTTTAGGATCTAATTAAATTAGTCCAAGCACTTAGTTTATAAATGTCTATATTTTATTTTAACAATAATTAAAAGTGTTTAACTGAATCGACTAAAGGGTCAATTAAATTCATAGGGAATATTTTCCTATAAAGTTTAATCTCATAAACCTATATATATATATATATATATATATATATATATATACAATAATCTATATACCTAAATATGTTTTCACATTATACAAACAACCATGAAAACCCTAATTTTATTGATATAAAAATAAAGCCCTTTCCTTACTTTCATTTTATATATATTTATTTTTTGCTACCCTAACCCTACCCAGGTTAGGGTTTTATCTTTTTTCTTTTGGCAGGAAGGAGGGCCGAAGGTATGGAGTGGCGGTCATGGCTAACTTGGCAAGGGTTTTATTTTGGGGAGGAGTTGTTAATGGTGTCGGCGGGGTACCCTGGGGACGCCCCTGTGGTTTCCCAAAGTGGCGGTCGGACGCCGCCCACTGTGGGAAACCACAATGGCGGCCCGGAGTCTCCCCACTGTGGTTAACCACAGTGGGAGGCCCCGTGCCAACCACTGTGGTCGCCCACAATGGCGGCCCCCCATGTCATCCACCGTGGAAAGCCACAACGACGGTCCTCTGGCTGCGCTGACCCCTGTGATAATCACAGTGGGTTCGGCCCTACCCTCTCTTCCCCCTTTTTTTTGTATATTTTTTTTTTAAAATTTGTTTAATTAATAAATTTTTTTTGTTTGTTTTAAATATAATATATATATATATATATTTATTTATTTATTTATTTATATATATTATATAAATAAGTATATTTTAAAAGATGAATACAAATAAACATATATATGTATATAAATTTATTATATATATATATATATATGTTGTACAATAAATCTAGGGCAATCTCTATATGCAAATATATGTTGATATTTTATTTTGAAACATTTTTAACAGAATAGTTAAAGTCATCAGATTTAAGTCTATGCATATATTTTCTTTATTTTAAAATACTTGTTGCTAAAATCATAGATAGACTATTTTCTTTATATTTATTTTCTACAAATATTTAGAATTGACAGAAGTAAATTAGTTTAAACAACCACTATTTAAATCTAGAAATTATTTAAAAAAACCTTAAAGATAGACATGATATATTTTTTATTTTTATTTTCTGCAATTAAATAAAATGGCAGAATACAATAAACTTTATAGCAACTATATAAATGTTATATTATTTAAATTTAACTTTAGAGATAAGCATAGTAAATAGACTAATTCTTTTATTTTCAGATTTAACATGCAAAATAAGCTTTTTATTTTCAAAACTAACATGCGTACTACTAATAGTAACTATAGGGAACTTAATTCCAGTAATACACATTTTCTTTTGCAATATAAATTTAACAGAATCATTTCATTTATGCAATAATAAATTAACAGGAATAATGCATTTATTTAAGGCATTTTTAGAATACAATATAGACATGATTACAAGAGGGAGAAAATACCCAAACTGGTCCCTTATTTCTATTACAATAGATACATTTTCTTTTCAAAGTAATTACAATCCCTTTCACATTGCTGCACTTTAAAATATAAAATATTTCATTCCCAAATCTTTTCTGCAAACAATAATTCCAACAATCTTCTACTTGTCCTTTTCTTTTCTTCCAAACACCTGCAATTTAAATCATTGGCTATGACCATGGAGTGCTCACCTCCCAACCTAGGCTAACTAGTAGCCACCCCCGAGCTTGGAGAACCAAGCCCTAGATAGGTTACACACATGCATACACAACAAGCAAGGGAAAACAATCACAAAATCACAAACATATTCCCAACCAAGGCTACACTGCACCACAAAATGTGATGATTTTACACAGGTGGTAGTGGACCAAATACCCTGAGGAGACTGCAAGTATGGTAAAAACACAAAGCCACCTCATGGCAACCAAATATATCATAAGTATAATATCCCCGCATCCTTATGCCCCCCAAGGCATTCATGCCTTATTTCCCTCCTTATGACCCCCAATTGCATAAACAAGCCATGCAGTAAGGGTCACATAAATATCCTTTGAGATCACTTTCATAACGAGAGCCTCTCACTCGAGGGCTGTCAAACTTCTACCACCCACAAGACCATCCTCTCTCCCAAGAGTAGGAGGTCTTGGTTACTCCCAAAACACAGAATGCATACAAGAAATAAAAGACATAACGCGTAATATTTTTCACAAAAGGAAATGCAAGAAACTAGCCTTTTCTTACAAGCAATCTTTTCAACATAACATGCAACCTGAAAACAATACTAAGAAAACTTAAACCAACCTTAAAACTACTCAAAGGTATGCCAGATCTAGTTGAGGATGAGCAGCCCAATTCCACAATCCTTGTTTCTCAATCCTTAGCCAAATTCCTATGCCAAGTCTTTCTTTTTTTCTCAAAATTCCATTGTCTCCAAAAATGGAGAGTAGGTGATTACCCGAAAAATCTCTCATTCTTGCCTAAGAAGACCTTAGTGAGAGTTCTCACAGGTTTCTAAAATTGAAAAAGGAAAAGTCAGAAAAAGATCCAAAAGGGATCTCCCATCAAAAGGGAAAGTTAACTAACCTAGATGATGCCTTCTAAATTTAATTTTCGCACATCTTAGAAAATCCACTTTTTAGGGTGACTAAACAACCACATGAGAGTTGTCACATGCCTAAAATTACTCCTAACCCTTAGGTATACCTTATAGGCTTTAGGAAACACCTTTAAACTACCCCTATGAGTCCATTTAACCCCTTTTAAACCCATCTAAAGTTAACTTTCGGGTCAAACCTAAGTTGACCACCCCAAAGATTTTCTACCCAAGGAAAATGTAGAGCCACATTAAATTATTTGAAAAAGCTATGGTTAAAACAAGTCCCTCCAAGAGACAATTGAAAAATCATGACATAAATCAACACATGTGTCAAGTGACACAATAAAAATACTTTCACAAAATTACACATGAAATTTTGTCTCTTGTTGGATTTACACAATTTAATAAATTTAATTTAACACACATGCCACATTCACTTTCATAAATAAAATACGATACAAACGAGGTGTTGTCTCTCCAAATAGACAAACCTTGGTTTTACGAACGTACATAGGTCTAGGTTTGGTTCTCCATAATATTTCCATGGTCACATGGATAATTTTTCTGCGCATCTCAATTACACATTTTTACTTCCAAATAACCTCATATAACATTTAAACACATGAATAAGAATACATGTCAAAGACTTTGCATACCATATACATTTAAACAAATCAATACATCTTACATCCAAATAAATCCATATACGCAGTTATCATAATCCTCATAATTTTAATCCATATATAAAACATACCTCATATTTCTATCATCATAGTGAAGTCCTGCAGATCCAATAATGACATATATCACCTCAAAGTAATCCTATTCTGGAATCATATAGAGTTCTATATCATAACGCATATAAATGAAGCATCAATATACATCAATGTTATCCAATTCTTGGAATCTTATAAGTTCTAAATCCATAATGCATAAAAATGTACACCTCAAGGTGAAATGATTTCGTAACCTGGTTCAATTACTTTTCTCACCAATCTATTTGTCTAACATAGTCCATCCTATTGAATTATAGCATTTATTAGTAGGGTCAAACATGGTCAACTAAGTTAATTAAAGCTTGGTTGGGGAGGGCTTTACAAAATTGTATGTGTAGTGTGTGGTGAAAATTTTTATAATGCAAACTAAAGGTAGTGAGATAAATTTATTTAAATTAAATTGAGACAAGAAGTGTGCTAGAGGCAATGAGTTGAAAGCAGCTATCATTATCAAATAAAATTGGTGCAGTAGAAATTTCTCAGCTATTCATGTCAAGCTGAGGTTGTAGCCTCCTTTTGTAAGTGTTGTTATTCTTAGGTTGTAGTGTACTCCCTTTGGTTGTAGCCATAAAACTATAATTCAAAGAGTTTTAGATTCCTTTGGGTTGTAGCCCATAAAATATAGCATAACCTTTCTTTCATTAGTGAGGTTGGATTTGGATAGTAGCTCCATGCAGATTGCTCACCATGGTTTTTTCCTTGTTGGGTTTTCTTTATAGATCTAGTGTCTACTTGTGCAATTTTGATATTTTGTTTTACTATTTTTTATTTGTTTTGAGAAAAGGTTTAAAATAATGATAAAATGTTTAAGTTTAATTGAATATTGATTCACCTACCTCTTATTATTCTAGTGTATTTAAGAACTAGTATCAGAGCCAAGTTTCTTGGAAGAAGTCTAACAGCTTGAGGAAGATTCAAGATGGCACAAGATGGATCTCATTCATACAAGTCATCTTGGTTTGATGGGATAAACTAGACTTTTTGGTAGGTAAGGATGAAATGCTATTTGACATTTTTAGGGTTTAGTATTTGGATATCTATTGATAATGGTTATACTCCTCCCTTTTCTCCTCCAACCAAACATAGCACCAGAGAAAAAGATTATAATCACATGCTTCCTAAGGGTCTTTCCAATCACCGAGATCACAAAAACAATCACCAAAAACACCGCAATCATCGGAAATCATTCTGGACCAAAACATTACTGAAATACCCTCTTATACTAGTTAATTGCCTACCAGTTAACTCTAGCTTCCGGATAAAATGAATCACCAAACTGTACACTCTATACACAATTAGTTTGTACATTTTTCACCTCATCTCTCCCCCTTTGACAACAATGCCAAAGATGGGATGCTGCCCAAAATTGAGATATAGATGACAAACATTTTACAAATACTTGAAGAGGTCAACATAAACAGTCTTCAAAAAATGTCAGGTGAGTTTCCCACCCACTCTTCAGGTTATCCAAAATTGTGATAAATGCATTAAGTACAGTAGCATGAATTTCTAATTCTCTCAAATCTAATGATACAAGATGGGCCATCTCCTTCATACAGTCTGCCTTATTACTTAGCATAGTATCTAACCAGATGGCAATCAAGTTCCAGAGTTCATCCACTTTCCTAAAAAATTTCTCCTTATCTTCTTGAAGGCTTGAGATCTAATCATTTAAGGCTATAATATGTCCTTCAATCATTCTTGTTAATGTTACATTAGGGTCAAAATATTGAGAAATACTAGCAAGCTTGCCCTGGTAGACACCTATCTGTTAATCAACACCAATAGTGAACTTAGGCAAAATGAGGAAAGATTTATACAATTTACCAACTTCTGACAATGTGTCATAAATAGTCTGCAATCTCTTATTCAATGTTACCCTATCATCTTCAATCATTTTCAGGAATGTTTGTTTTCTAACTCCCTTAAACTTGTCCAAAACTTTTTGAGTAGTCGTCTTTTCCAAAGAATCAAAATTGGTATTTTCACTGTTAATCAATTGTAACAATTTATTGAAGGGGTTGTTATTTAAATCTAACTATACATTGGATGCTACCTTCTGCAAAACATCTATAGACATCAAAATTATCTTTTTGTCTTCATTCTCTGATTTCACCAGATCTTGACTGGCTTGAGCTTGCACTGCAGCAGCAAGCATAAGCTTCTTGGTAGGAGACATCTTCCCAAGATCAACTGAGCCATCAAGATTGATCAAAATTTGAGGCGAGATCCATTTAACTGGAGGAGTGGAAATTGTCGGATCAGATATGCCTTTACCTTTGTCCAGCTTAGTTACCTCAGCTTCTCTTGACACAACATCCTTCTTCTCTCCCTTGTCCTCAATATCAGTCTGTTGAATCACAGGGGCTGCAGAGCTATCTATCACTAGAGGATTGTCACTGGTCTTAGCATCAACTGTGGTATTACCTTGGTCTTTTGGTTGATCTTTAGACTGAGTCTCAACCTTCTGACTTCCAGAATCACCTTGCTTATCTTCTGGCTAAGATGGTCTAAATGCATCTTTGTACAGATGGTCATTCTAAATAATCTTTTTCCATATTTCCTCTATCTCTTTCCTCACCTCCTCTATATTCCCAATCATTAATCTATTTTGATTAAGTAAAAATAGGTTTTTCAAAGGAACCCAAACCTTTTACATATCAGGAAAAATATAAAGCATTAGAGCTTAAAAGAACCATGCCTGGTCACTCCATCAAAAAAATTGATCCTACTCAAACCAAAAAGGGATCTCAAAATACATAACATAAAGATCCCAATCATTAATCTATTGATTATGTTCTTACTTCTAAAATATTTTTGTTTGCCTCTTCAATTAGCCTCTTTGCTTCATCATGAGTAATACAAGTACATATATTTACTATCCCTCTCTCCTTCATTTCTCTATCAATTTTGCTTGCATTCATTCTTCTAGCATCTATTAAACTATACAAGTATTTTGGAATGGACTTTTCTAATTCAATTAATGTCTTACTAAAATTATGTTACTATAATACTACTGCTTCCTCAACTTTCCTTTGGTCACCATCATCAAAATGCTCAAAATTTGCTTCAAGATTCTTCAAATTGCCATCCACTAATATTTCATCTATACACTGATTTTCTGATAGTGGAGGAATGATTGTGTACTTACCTTGTATGTTTTCAGACTCAAGGTGTTTTTCAAGTTGACTTTTGACCTATCTACCTCTTTGGAATCTTCCAGTAGGAGTAGGATCTAGCTTAGTCTTTTTTCTTTGGTGTGCTCCATCGGATTGAGGCTTTCTCACTAGTCTGAAAAACTCTCCCTTTCTCTTAGCTCTTCCCACCTCTTCCTCAGATTCAGTTTCTAAAGCCACCAGAGATACTGAAACATAGGTTCTTTTGGGCTTTTCTTTCTGCTTCAGTACACCTTTTCCAAATGGGCTAGGTTTTGCAGGTTGTGCCACTAGAGCAGCAACAGACTTAGTTACCTTAGGTTTTTCCTTGGAGGGAACTAGATCAACCTTGGATTTCTTGGTTTCCTCTTTGGCCTCCTTTTGAGAATATTTTTATCTTTATTTCTTCACCTCCTTAGTGAAACCCATTTGAGCAGCTACTTCTTCTACCATCTTAGTGACTTTTCTCTTCCGGGTAGGAGCAGTGAACTACATATGTAAACTAAGGTCCTTTTCCTTGAATTTGCCAAATATCCCTTCCTTGGGATCCACTAGTTGACTCAGAAGGTGTTGTGCATATGCCTAAAGTGTAACGAAGTCAGCTTCATACCCCATGGGCATCATCCAAACTATCCAGGGCTCCACTCCTTCCATCAAACAGTGATCCTTATCGACCATGAAGTAAATGATTTGCTCATATTTCTCAGCTACCTCCTTTAGAATCCTCTCCCCATTCTTCATTGTGGCTTGAAAGGTTTTAAAATATCCCCGGAGGGAAGATATCCTCATGGTTGCATCAACAACTCCCCATAGACCTTCCTTGATCTACATGGCCACCAGTCTATCATTGGTCCATTGGACCTTACCGATGATACCAGGTATCTCATTTAGAAAGTACAATGCCAAGCAAATAAGGAGTGTACCATATTTAAAAGTATGCTTTTTATCCTACTTAATTTTCTTCAAATTGCTAAATAATTCATTCAAAAGTGCATAGATCATACCTCTTATCTTCCTTAAGCATTTGGTACGTAGAGTAGATAAAAATACTAGAGATAGAGTTATACTGACTGGACTGGTAAACCTTGTATCCAACTACCATTGAAGCAAACTTCACATCATTCTCCAAAATGTCATTAACAGTCAAGGCTCTGCTATTAAATTTGGATCTAGTAGTAGCTATGACAGTGTCATTTGATACTTTCCTTAAACTGGGCACATCACCAGTTTCAGTTAAACCAGTTACAACATGGATTTATCGCTTGGTGATTTTGTGAGGCCTATCAAGCCATATAAACTCACCATGTACACGGCTAATGATGTAGTGGATCCATTCTGCCTCATCAAACAATGAAAAATGCACAAACTGTGAGAAACCCTTATCCTGCAACACCTTATATTTGAGTTTGAGATTTCCTGAACTGTCAACCAAAAGCTTCTTGTATAGGTCCAACATGTCTACATTCCCAAGCTCTTCATGGTCACAATGAATATAGGCCCTGATATCTTCATCATGTAGCACGTCATAGGGCACAGATGAGAATGCACCTTTTGGATCATCCTTGACCAATTTAAATAGATGTTTCTTAAAGACTGGACGAGCCCTATCCTTAATTTTAGCCACTAGAGGAGTCATAATACCAGAAACTGAAGCCATTTTGAATCCTAGGGTTTGCAACAAACTGAAAATCTGAACAGATAGATACCTTTCTTCACAACCGGGTGCTAAAATTCACTTAGAAGTTGCTGAAATTGCTATTGAGATCATCAAGTTGTTTTTCTCTCTCCTCTGCTCTTACTCGCTTGATCACATTGTGACAAATGAAGTCTTGAGATGCAGTTTTATCCTTCAAAAACCTAACTTTTCACTATAATAAATGCAACAACCAGTTATCATGATCTTCATAAAATTTCATATCGGAGCAGAAGATCCTTCAGAAAATTTTGGATATCATCTGTACATATGATATAGTCCTTTTGCAATCTTTTAGAATCAATTATAGACCACTGAAGAGGGGGTTCTTAGAATCTGCATGAAAGCCTCCCCCTAAGGCATTAAGCCCTAGTTACCGGTTGAAGATCCTACACCAAATTTGAGTGAAAACCCATTGTCATCTATGGATTCATCCTTTCTCACCCACATCTTCTCATGCTTCTCCTTGATCTCTTCTACTTTCACTTTTCATTTCTCATCTAATTTGTTCTTGTCTATCGGAGCACTATTCTTGCTTCTGCGATACTTTGCAATGTGACTAGTTTTGTTGCATTCTCAACAAACAATATTATTCTGCATAGGTTAATCTGATGTGGTCTTTGATAAAATTATAAGGCATTGAGAGGGGGGTGAATCAATGCAAGGAAAAAATTAATAAATCTAATAACTACTTTCACCAACTTGAAAATCAATAAGCATGGAAGAAATATAATCACATAAGCAAACACCCAACAAAGCATGCAAACCATAACATGATAATTTTTCACATGGAAACCCAACTAGGAAAAAACACGGTGGGAACTAGTACCCACAAGGATCTTCTAACTGCAGTATAGAGATATGATCGGTTAAGGTCATACAACTACCCTATTAGGGGCACACCTAGTTAAGAGTGTTTTAGCTCGGCTAAGAGCTATACAATAAGGCATGTTAGGACCTAGCCCTGTTAGGAGCTACCCATGTTATTAGTATTTACAAACACATCCTAATGTGTCACTTGGTTAGAGGATTTTACCTTCGGACCTGCTAGGATCCTACCGCACCTTGTTAGGAGTGACCTTGTTAGAGGATTTTCTTGCTGCAACTGTTAGGAAGACAACAAGCTCAACTGATCTAAAGTTAGCACCTTTGTGCTTGATTATATCTACTTTTGCTTAGCCTATATCACTGACTAAACATTAAAACCTAATTTCTTCAACCACGTGATCAAATTCTCACTCTTGATCCATGAAATCATACAACTTACATCACCTTATAAATAACTCTATTAAGTCGACTAAGAACCTTGGAACAATTCCCTAAGTTCATTGAATCTAGTCACCTTTTACATTTTCCAACTCATTACACTTTTCTCTTGTCAGCAAAACAATTCATAACTTAAAAACATAACAATAACTCTACTGGTTACCGATCAAACTAACTCTGATATACTAGTTCTCTATTCTTCCTGACTTTGACTAGCAAATCCATCATAACTCATTCAATACACTGAATCTGTTGATGCGGTTTAGGTGCATGTTCCTATCTCCAACACTCCTATAAAACTGCAATTTCTAACTCTTCTCCAATCGTCTGTACCAATTGCTTGATCATTTCTCTATTCCTGTTTACCAGTTGACAACAACATAGCAGTTTTGCTATCTAATTGATTCCACTACTGGCTGGTCTAGATGACCTAGATGACTAAACAAAACATGGTTGCCATCAATGACAACAAAATAAAAGTGATCATACAACCTATTACAACTATATCATCATCATCAAGCCAACAATCTCCCCCTTAAGCTTATGTTGTATCATTATGACAGATCTACCAAAAATTGTTGCTGAAGCATTTAATGGATCAAATGATTCACTCAAACTCTTTAGCTCCTGTTGAGCTTCCTTTCTTCTCTTATCAAGATCATCAAAGAAAAATGAAAAGTTGCAAATTATAGAAAGAATTTTACCTCCATTATTCAAGGCTTCTTTGATTTGATCCATATTCACAGTAAGACCTTCTTTGTCTTTGTCAATTACCTTGATCAATGTCTCAATTATTTTATTTTCATATTCTTTCTCTACATTATGTAGAGCAGCCTCTCCAAGACTTTTCATTTTCTCCCCTACAGTTGTGACCAAGTGGTCCAGTTTTTCAATGGGAGTTGTGAGACTATCAGTATCAGTCTCTAGTAACAGACTAGAAAATATGTCAACTACAATATGTATAGTTTGAGCTTCTCTCCTCTGAGTTCTCATTATCTTTTTCTTGCCATTGGATTGCATTGCAGATGCAATCTCCATCACATATCCATATTTATTGGCCCTTGGATGGCCATTGTATCATCATCCTCATCATCATCAATGATTTTATTTGAAGTAAGTGACCGGTAGGTCATTTTCTTCTCTTGTGCTTCTTCTTTTTGCTTCTCTTCTTCCTTCACTGGTGGCTCTATAGTTTGCACAACATCTATTGGTGCATTCTCTTATGTATCTATCTTGAATTCATTGTTACTAGTTGGAATAACTTTCAGTATGACTGGTTGTTCTTCTATGATAGTAGGAACTGATGTGGGAACACATGTGGTGCCACCTTCTAGTTCTATCTCTATTTGAGTAACATCCGGTATATGATCATTTTCAATCACATCCAGTAGTTCACCTTCAATTACCAGTGCTTCAAAGAGATCTTCTTCCTCAAAAGAATATATCTTCTCCAGTTCCTCTTTTTCAAGTCCTAAAAACTTTTTCAAAATTTCCTCAGTCTCAGCTTGCACAAACTGGGACTCACCAACAACCAATCTTGTTAACCTCTTTTTGGTACAAAATACAAAATAATGGTTTTCAATTTGAAAGAATTTCCTGCACTTCCTCCTTGGAGGTCTCCAATTGTAAATTCATAAATACATACTCTATCATTTCTTTATCCTGTTTAATTGCAGTCTTCCATCTAGCTTCCAATTTTCCATACAAAGAATTAGGCATTTTTCCTTGTAATTCAATCAATGCTTTGCTATAATGATTCATAAACCAATCAACTAAATCCTTAATTTGTTTCTGCTCTTCCTCACCAAAATTGTTATAGTGCTTATGTACACCAATCAATATACCATACTTCCTTATATTCGTCAACAAGTTCTCAAGAGAAGTAAGTTTAGTTACCTGTGGCTTAATTGATTTGATAGTGGGTGAACCAACCACTTTAGACTTCTTGCCACTTGCCTTCAATTCTTTCTTACTACCTTCTGATTCAGTTTCCTCTGCCTCTTCCTTTGTTATAGCTTTAAAAACTCTTTGTGCTTATTCTTTCTTTCTTTTTCCTATAGCTTTAGGTTCTTGAGACTTATCATCCTTTTCTTTTCTCTTGATTTGTATCTTTGGAGGAGGAGGGGGCTTCTCCTTCTTGACATTTTTACTCCTAGTTTGTCTACTAGTGGAGACAATAGAGGTTCCTGCCTTCCTTTCTTCAAATCTAGTTCTTGCTTCATCAATAATCTCTTTTGTGAAACCTTGTGCAACTAAAAATTCCTCAACCTCTTTCCTAATCTTTTTGGCCACTACTGGTTTGGCCAATTCAGCATGTACATGTATTTATTTCTCTTTAAATTTGCCAAACCTAGGTACATTTGGATCTACCAGTTTAGATAGGAGGCGGTCATCATAAATAATCAAGATATCTTCTTCTACCTCATACCCCATAGGCATGACCCATGAAGTCCTTGGATTTTCAGCCTCCATCTGACAAGTATCGGTATCAACCATAAAACAAATGAAGTCTTCATACCTTTTCACCACATACTCCGGTATCCTCTCTCTATCATGCATTTTCTTCTATAATTGCTTGAAGTATCCCCAAATAGTCTTAGTGAACTCATTGCCAAGCATCTTAATATTGTTCTTGATTTGCAAGACTGTTGGTGTATCCACAGACCATTGGATATAACCTATACTGAGAAAGTAATTTTGGAAAGAGAAAAACAATCCAATAATCATCTAACCAAAATTGAACTTTTGTCGCTTGTCCTTCTTGACTGATTCAAGATTCAATACCAGTTGGGCTCTCAAGGCCTTTGCTAGGTCATAATCAACATTATCTTTTAATATTCAGTATGTTGTATGCATAACAACTCTAGGAATGC